>NW_020958368.1:0-1757 GCF_003031625.1 Empidonax traillii | reverse complement strand
ACTCATATACTCATCAACAGTATATGAATCCCATTTGGTTTTGGTTTGTTTGATTTAATTCCCAAAGTTCATACATTTATCCAATATAAGTAGATTATAAGGATTAAACTCTAGTTACACCTTTCTTTTGAAAGGGAGGCTTCATCATTTAGGTTGAACACCCATTGTTTCTTCTTGTATGAACTGGTAAACACTCAACAGACAGGAGGAGATCTCTGTGGTTATGAGCCCTGTCCAGAACCCTGGCTTGGAGTCTCTCCCTGTGACCTGCTGAAAATCTGTAGATAAATGAGCAAGGTTTGTGTTCTGATCTCGGGCTGCATGAAATTGGCACAAATTTGAAAGCTGTTACATAATTTCTTCTGTAAATTCATGTTTAAATACATGATTCTGCTCATCAATAATTGATGAAACAACATATACAGCTGCACAGACATTGGGCCGCTTTTCACTGGGAACATTTAAACTGGAATTTTTAGTTTTAGTTTTCTGATGTTGAATAAATATTTTCTTATTTCTTGCATACATTATACTGGTCCCTGTGAGTCTACAAGCCCGATGGTAGCACAGCTATAGCATAGCATGGTGATATAGACTGCTTTTGAGATCTGTCGGTTGCTTGTTCTAATGTCATTTTTTAGCAGTAAAGAATTTTTAAAAAATATTGTTGAAATTACAAGGATGATCCCTACCAGTGCTGCCCAGTGAGGTTTAATGTGGCCTTTTTATAGACAGACTTACAATTGACACTTACGTGGCTCTGTGTTTTCTTATTTAATGTCACATATGTGTTACTTCCATGCCGTGTTTTACATGAATTGGACTTGAACAGTGACAGAGTATTTCAGATAAAATGTTTTGAGTGAGGTTAGAGATAATAGACTATTACTCACAGAAAAACCCAATCAGAAAACCAACACCAGAAAATGATGCAACTGAGAAGGTGAAGGGGCCCATGTGTTTTGTAGCAAGGGTGAGAAGACTGGCTGTCATCATATCACTAATGTGTCCTCTTTAGTGTTGTGGGTTTTTTTGTTTTTTTTTTTTTTTTTTCCAGTCTCTATTATCCAGAAGAGTTGATTAAGAGTAGGATATTTGAAAAAGCCCACACACTTTACTTAAGCATCAGTCCACTAAATTTACTCCTTATTTCATCAGGACCCAGTGTCAGTGTTCTGGGGACACTGGAAAGTGGCCAGTGGGAAATGCTTTTATAATTCTAGAACTAAATTAAAGCTTTTGTTGCTACAATTATATTGATTTAAAAACACAGATCTACTTTTCAGTACTTCTGACCAGCATAAAACTATGGTGTTAAGCTTTTCTCTGACAATCTGTTGGATTAGTCTTTCAAAGGATGAATTTTCTGCATAACAGGGACAGAATAACAGAAGAAGTTTCCTGTGGCCAAAGACATGGTAATGGTTCAAGTGGTAAACCCTTCCTAGAACAGCAGCTTACCAAAAATGCTCTAAGGACCTAAAAAAAAGTGTAACAGCATTACTTCTTACTTTGCCAACAACAGGTTTTGACCTCTCATGTGCACTGTATGAAGCTTTGACCACAAAATATACCAAATCAGAGGCTGAAAGCAGGAAAATATTGCTGAGTACATTTGAAGTGCTTGGACAGCTATTAATACACTGCACTGGGCATGACAAATGAGTGTGTGTGTAAATCAATAAAGCTTTCTATAAATGGACAAATGGTTTGGTATGAATAACAAAGGAGTGCACGTGGTAACCGTGTTGTAGCAT
>NW_020958367.1:12391-14667 GCF_003031625.1 Empidonax traillii | reverse complement strand
CCTCCTCCTCCTCCTCCTCCTCCTCCTCCTGGCGGGCCTTGCCCTTGGCCTGGGGCGGGGGGAGGGGTCAGGGGGACACTGTGGCACGGAGGGGAATGAGGGGGGGCACAGAGGGGGGGTCCCCACCTTCCTGGTGGTCTCCTTGAGCTCCTCGATGAACTGCAGGAGGTCCCCGGGGCTCCGGATCACCTTGAAGTGGATTTTCCTCCGGGGATCTACGGGGGGAGGGACCTGGGATGGGGGGGTGGAAGGGGCAGGGGACACTGGGGGTACACTGGGGGACACTGGGGGGACACTGAGGGGACACTGGGGGGACACCCCGGGACTCACCAGCCATGCGGTCACCGCCTGCCCTCGGGGATGGCTCCTGCAGGGACAGCAGTGGGGATGGAGCAGGACCCCAAAATCCACCCCCACCCACACTGACACCCCCCCACAACCCCAGGGAATGTCCCCAGAGCCACCCCAATGTCCCCAGGGCCACCAGGACTCACCCCAGCACCGTCCTGCTGCCCAGCAGCCGCTGTCACCTCCTGGTCCCCAAGTGCCACATCCTGGGCTGGCTCTGCCTGGTCCCCTGCTGAGGAGGGGGGGGACACACAGGTGGCATTGGGGACACAGTTGGCACTGGGGGGACACACAGATGACACTGGGGGGACACAGCTGGCATGGGGACACAGCTGGCACTGGGGGACACAGTTGGCATGGGGACACGGCTGGTTTGGGGACACACAGCTGGTTTGGGGACACAGCTGGTTTGGGGACACACAGCTGGCATGGGGGGCTCTGAACCCACAGCCCTGGGGGGTCCCACAGGGAAAGGGGACACTGGGCTGTCACCGTGGCACAGAGGGCACAGAGGGAGGACAGGGGCTGGAGTGTCCCCTGGGGGTGGGACAGGGTCCATACTGTCCCCAGGGGTGGGACAGGGTCCATATTGTCCCCAGGGGGTGGGACAGGGTCCCTACTGTCCCCAGGGGGTGGGATAGAGTCCCTACTGTCCCCTGGGGGTGGGACAGGGTCCCTACTGTCCCCAGGGGTGGGACAGGGTCCATATTGTCCCCTGGGGGTGGGACAGGGTCCGTACCGTCCCCGTGGGCCCCCCGGGGGGGCTGGGGGGGGGTGTCCCTGTCACTCCACAGCCGCGTGTCCAGCGAGCGCAGCTCCTCCGAGATCTCCTGAACCTTCCGCTTGGTGTCAGCTGGGACACAGGGGGGACAGGGGACAGGGGGACACAGGGGAGAGGGGACACAGGGGACACAGGGGGGACAGGGACACAGGGACACAGGGACATGGGGGACACAGGGGAACAGGGACACAGGGGACACAGGGACAGGGACACAGGAGACAAGGACAGAGAGGACAGCAACAGAGGAGAGTGGGACAGCCAAAGGGACAGGGGACAGTCAAGGGGACAGCACACACAGGAACAGTGACAAAGGGGGGAGAGGGGACAGGGATGAGCCAGAGGGACACAGGGACAGGGCCACCCCTGGGACAGGACCAGGGCCAGCCCCACACTGGGGGACAGCTCCAGTGCTGTGCCAGAGGGGACAGGGCCAGGGAGGGGACAGGGCCAGCCCTGGGACAGGGGACACAGTGCCAAGGAAGGGACAGGGCCAGGGAGGGGACAGTCCCATCCCCGCCCCAGGGAGGTGACAGTCCTATCCCCCGGTGGGAGGTGACAGTGCCAGCCCCGCGGTGGGAGGGGACAGTCCCATCCCCACCCCAGGGAGGTGACAATGCTGGTCCCACCCCAGGGAGGTGACAGTGCCGGCCCCACCCCAGGGAGGTGACAGTGCCATCCCCACCCTGCTCCCCCCGGTACTCACAGACTTGTGCCCGCACGTACTGGACATACTGGGCGGGGGGCAGCGCGGGCTGGCAGCGGATGGGCTGCGGGGCCAGCCCCGGGGGGGGCCGCAGGAACGGGTGGTGGCAGATCCTGGTTGTGTGCACCGTCAGCACGTACGAGCACGACTGCGGCTCGTCCACCCGCGCGATGTAATCGCCGGCCCCCTCCTCGCACAGGAACTGCCGGGGGGGATGGGGGGGGGGCTTGGTGACCCCCTCTGTGCCCCCCGGGCCCCCCACAATGCCCCTTGTGCCCTCCCAGTGTCCCCACCCAGGCCATGTGATCCCTGACCCCCTCCTCGCACAGGAACTGCCAGGGGGAGGGGGGGGGCTTGGTGACCCCCTCTGTGCCCCCCCCGGCCCCTCACAATCCCTCCTGTGCCCCCAAAATGCCCCCCGTGTCTCCCTAGTGTCCCCCGTGC
>NW_020958367.1:4374-5588 GCF_003031625.1 Empidonax traillii | reverse complement strand
CACTGGTTTGCACTGGGGGCACTGGGAGGTACTGGGAGGTGCTGGGTGGCACTGGGAGGCACTGGGTGGCACTGGGAGGAGCTGTGGGCACTGGGAGAAGCTGAGTGGTACTGGGGGCACTGGGGGCACTGGGGACACTGGGGGGCACTGGGGACACTGGTTTGGGCTGGGGGCACTGGGAGGGGTTGTGTTGTGCTGGGGGCACTGGTGGACCCTGGAGGGCACTGGTTTACACTGGGGGCACTGGGAGGTGCTGAGTTGTGCTGGTTTGCACTGGGGGGCACTGATTTACACTGGGAGGTGCTGGTTTGGATTGGGCTGTACTGGTTTGGACTGGGGGCACTGGTTTGGACTGGGGGCACTAGTTTGGACTGGGTGGCACCGCAGTGCTGGGAGGAGCACTGGGAGCCACTGGGAGGTGCTGGGTGGCACTGGGTGGCACTGGGAGGTGCTGGGTGGCACTGGGTGGCACTGGGAGGTGCTGGGGGCACTGGGTGGCACTGGGAGGCACTGGGAGGAGCTGGAGGCACTGGGAGGTACTGGGAGGTACTGAGTGGCACTGGGAGGAGCTGTGGGCACTGGGAGAAGCTGGGTGGTACTGGGGGCACTGGGGACACTGGGGGGCACTGGAGACACTGGTTTGGGCTGGGGGCACTGGGAGGGGTTGTGTCGTACTGGGGGCACTGGGAGGAGTTGTGTTGTGCTGGGGGCACTGGTGGACCCTGGAGGGCACTGGTTTGCACTGGGAGCACTGGGGGGTGCTTGGCAGTGCTGGTTTGCACTGGGGGCACTGGTTTGCACTGGTTTGCACTGGTTTGCACTGGGGGCGGTGCCCCGCGGTGACGGTGCCCCCACCCCAGGCAGGATGCGGGGGGCACAGCGGGCTCTGTGCCTGCTGCTGGTGGTCTCAGCCTCGCTGGCCGCGCTGCTCCTGCACCTCTGGGCCCCCAAGGGCCCCCCCAGCGTGGACCTGCGCCGGCCCCCCCACCCCGAGCGGCTGCCGCCCCCCCTGCCCCCCCCTGCCCGCACCTACCCGCACGTGCCCTTCCGCCTCAAGGACGACGTCATGGAGTGAGGAGGGACCGGGGGGCAACGGGGAAGGGGGGGGGGGACACCCCTGGAATGGGGACATGGGGGGGGACACCCCTGGAATGGGGACATGGGGGGGGGGGACACCTCTGGAATGGGGACATGGAGGGTGGGGGGACCCCTGG
>NW_020958367.1:0-1414 GCF_003031625.1 Empidonax traillii | reverse complement strand
CCCGCAGCCCCCCCTTGCCCTGCAGTGCAGTTTTCCACCGACGGTCACTCGGCCGCCTTCTCCATCCGCATCCGCCACCCGCCCACCCCCCGCCTGTACGGCCCGCCCGGGGCCGCCGGGGACGGCGACGGGGACAGCGACAGCGACAGCGGCGGGGACGGGGGTGAGCACCGGGGGAGCCCCCAAACCGGCCCTGCCCCCCCAGAACGGCCCTGAACCCCAATACCGGCCCTGCCCCCCCAGAACGGCCCTGACCCCCCAAAACGGCCCCACCTGTGCCCCCCACCCCAAACCAGTGCCCCCCGCACTGCTGGTGCAGGTTCCCAGTGCCCCCAGTGTGAGTTCCCAGTGTGAGTTCCCAGTGCTGTCAGCACTCCCAGCACAAGCTCGCAGCACTTCAGGGCTTCCAGTTTAGGTTCCCACTGCTCCTAGTGTGGGTTCCCAGTGCTCCCAGTGCTGGTTCCCAGCGCTCCCAGTGCTCCCAGTGCTCCCAGTGCTGGTTCCCAGCGCTCCCAGCACTCCCAGTGCTCCCATTGTGGATTCCCAGCACCCCCAGTGCTCCCAGTGCGGATTCCCAGCACTCCCAGTGCTCCCAGTGCGGATTCCCAGCACTCCCAGTGCTCCCAGTGCAGGTTCCCAGTGCCCCCATTGCAGGTTCCCAGCACCCCCAGTGCTCCCAGTGCAGGTTCCCAGTGCCCCCATTGCAGGTTCCCAGCACTCCCAGTGTGCGTTCCCATCACTCCCAGTGCCCCCATTTTGGATTCCCACCACTCCCAGCGCTCCCAGTGCGGGTTCCCAGCACCCCGTGGTGCGGGTTCCCAGTACTCCCAGTGCCCCCATTGCGGATTCCCACCACTCCCAGCGCTCCCAGTGCCCCCATTGTGGGTTCCCAGCTCTACCAGTGCTCCCAGTGCGGGTTTCCAGCACCCCCAGTGTTCCCAGTGCGGGTTTCCAGCACTCCCAGCCCCCCCCCAGTGCGGGTTCCCAGCACCCCCAGTGCTCCCAGCACCCCCCAGTGCGGGTTCCCAGCGCCCCCCCCCGCCCCCCTCCCCCCAGGGTACAACATCTCCGCCCTGGTGACCGTGGCCACCAAGACGTTCCTGCGCTACGACAAACTGCGCGCGCTGATCGCCAGCATCCGCCGCTTCTACCCCTCCGTCACCATCGTGGTGGCCGATGACAGCCAGCGCCCCGAGCCCCTGTCCGGGCCCCACCTCGAGCACTACCTCATGCCCTTCGGGAAGGTGGGGGGCGCGGGGGGCGCGGGGGGCACGGGGGGGAGGGAGGAGGAGGGGGGAGAGGGCACAGGGACCCTCCCCGGGTCACACCCGGAGCTCTTCGGGGAGGGGAGGAAAGGGGGGAGAGACGGGGAGGGGACACGGGATGGTGGCAGGGGTTGGGGGAGGGGGGGGCT
>NW_020958366.1:12244-14671 GCF_003031625.1 Empidonax traillii | reverse complement strand
GGCAAGGGGCCAACGACCCCTGCCCACATCATCTTCCTCTCCATCACCTTCCTCAGCCCTAGGGACGACCTGTCCCATTGTGTTCCAAGGGGATTTGTATCTCTCTTGCAGAGTGGAGCCAAGCCAAGGGGGAACTCAGCTCTGATAATGGGGGACATTCAGTTGACTTTGCTAAAGACACAATGGGCCTTACAGTGAACTTGTGCAATAAAGTCACACTGTACAACACTCTGGCTGGTTTCACATGTGAATACAATCACTTTCTCACCCCTCTCTGCTCCACTGATCATCTAAATCAAAAGTCCCCCCTTACACCACGGCAACCCTTGTGCATTCTCATTGTTACCTCAGTTACCATGGCAACCATTATACAATCTCAATGTTTACATTGGTTACCACGGCAACCATTATACATTAGCATTGTTATGTCAGCAACCATGGCAACCATTATGCATTCGAATTGCCATGTCGGTTACTATGCCAAGCATTGCACATTTCCATTGTTACCCAGGTTAGCATGGAAACCATTATGCAGTCTCATTGATAGAATTGGTTACCATGGCAACCATTATGCATTCTCATTGTTACATCGGTTACCATGGCAACCACTATGCATTCTCATTGTTACATCGGTTACCATGGCAACCATTATGCATTCTCATTGTTACATCGGTTACCATGGCAACCACTATGCATTCTCATTGTTACATCGGTTACCATGGCAACCATTATGCATTCTCATTGTTACATCGGTTACCATGGCAACTATTAGGCATTCTCATTGTGAACTCGGTTACCATGGCAAACGTGCATTCTCATTGTGACCTCGGTTACCATGGCAACCATTATGCTTTCCCATTGATGCATTGTTACCATGGCAACCATTATGCATTTGAATCACTATGTTGGTTACCGTGGCAGCCATTGTGCATTCCCATTGTTACCTAGGTTACCATGGCTACCATTATGAATTCTCATTGTTATCCCAGTTACCATGATAACCACTATGCATTCTCATTCTTAAAAGTGGTTACCATGGCAACCATTTTGCATTCTCATTGTTACAAGCGGTTATCGTGGCAACCATTATGCATTCTCATTGTGACGTAGGTTACCATGGCAACCATTATGCATTCTTATTGGGACACTGCTTACCGTCACAATCATTATGCATTCTCATCGTTATGTCCATTATCATGGCAACCATTATCTATTCTCACTGTGACATCAGTTTTCATGGCAACCATTAAGCATTCTCATCGATACAAGCAGTTACCATGGCAACCTTTATGCGTTCTCATTGTGACCGCGGTTACCATGGCAATCATAATGCATTCCCAATGTTACCTAGGTTACCATGGCAACCATTACGCATTAATAGTTATGTAGGTTACCATGGCAATCATTGAGCATTTACATTGCTAGGGTCGTTTAATACAACAACCATTATGCATTCTGATTGTGAAGTCGATTACCATGGCAACCATTATGCATTCCCATCATTATGTTGGTTACCATGGCAACCATCTGTAACACACAGATAATACAGAAATGCCAAAAATTGTTACTCCATTATTTCTGCCAGTCAAAAACTTCATATCAAACATTCTCTGTCAGTTCTCTGCCACAGGTTCACAGCACTTCCTACAGCACTTTTCCTGCCAAAAGATCCTGCCATTGTTTATGGTTATCATATCTCCACCAACATCTGAACTGGTTATGTGCCAAGAAACCACGTACAACCTCCGCTGAACACTATAAACCTTGAGGACAAATTTTGGAAAATCAGGGAGAGGAAAGGGAGAAGAACTGGTGACTGTAGCCGAGAATCTCTGCCCACCTCCCCTCCCCTTTTCTCCGCCACCGCGTGCTGCCTGCCTGCCACCGGAGACTGGAACTGTGCCGGCCTGGAGAGAGCTGAGACCACCGTGCCACATGTGGCAGTTCTACCTTGTCCTTCTACCCTGACCATATTTCTGAGGGCTCAAAGCTCTGGCTGAGCTGAGACCCTGCAGGGCCTGGGACAGGGGCGTGAGCGGTGAAACCACACCTGGTGCATTGCAGAGAACTAAAGCTGTCAGAGCACCTGCAGCTACAGAGACAACATCCAAAAGCTGCAGGGACAGAGAAAAAAAAGGCAGAAACTGCTTCTCTTCCCCCACACACAGAGACCAGTGCAGCTGGTAAAGGAAGTTTTTGGTAGAATCTTTTCTCTGCTTCTAGAAATAATCTTAGCAGTTTCCAACCTTTTCTTATTTTTTCCTCGTTCTCTTTGCGTCTCTTAGCAATTAATAAAAATCAGTTTTTGGTATACACAGATACTTGTGTGACTTTTAATTTTGCTCAAGGGAACATTCAAATCTGAAGTTCTTTCTGCAATATTTAAGCAGGTTGTACAGGGGACCATGGAAAAGTGGGAGGAACGGG
>NW_020958366.1:5051-6378 GCF_003031625.1 Empidonax traillii | reverse complement strand
CCACCCCCACTGCAGCCAATCAGCGCCCGCCTCTGCCTTTTCTCCGCCCCGCCCCCTTTGCCGCGCGGGGCACGCCGGGAGTTGTAGTTGCAGCGGCTCAAAGCGCACGGCGAGATTTGGGTCAATTGTGACCCAGCGTTCAGTTCCGGATCGGCTGAACATTCCACACACACCTTGTTCTTTGAACAGGAACAGGGCGAAGGCCAATCTGGTTTGCAATGTCATTTTAGGAGTTTGCTGGACTGGAGTGTTTCATTCTCCAAATGCAGGCTGTGTCCGATTGCTTAAAACACTTCATTGCCAGGGAATATCTTCAAACAGAAAATGGTATCTTTTGAGGGTGACAAAGGGGGTACAGAAATTTCTAAGAAAAAGGGATGTTTGTTGTCCAGGGGTATAACAATGTGGAAAATCAATCCTTGAATTGCCCATTCTGGTCTCTGTGTTGCTTCTGAAGAGGGAATAACACTGCGATGGGGACGTTCTTTAGATACTTGAGTGAAAGCAAAGACACGTCTGGGGCAAAGGGAGGGAATTCCAGGTCCATACCTAAGTCCAGCATGCTGCTCTGGTGACAAATGGGAATAAAACTTTTTTTCAGAGCACCCCCAAACCATTCCCAGAGGGGCTTTATATTTTGCAGTTTTACAATCAGTCTTGTCTGCACGATCAAGGGTGATGATCTTTGGTTTAGTGTTTCTTGGGGTGCTGTGGATGGGGCAGTGGGTACAGGGAACTCTGCAGTGATGAAGAAGGTGTGAAGGCTGCACCATTCTGAGGTGTGTGAGGGTTATGGGGACAGTGCCTTTATGAGGCTGCCCCATTCTGGGCTGGATGGGTTCTGTGAGCACAGACACCTTGTGAGGCTGCCCCGTTGTGAGGGAGATGGGGTTTATGAGGAGAGACACTTTATGGAGCCTGCACTGTTATGAGGTGAAGGAGCTTTATGATGCTGGAGCCTTTATGAGGTTTCTGGCATTACTGAGGTCATCGACTTTATGATGAGAGCCCCATGATGAGGGGTATTGGCTGTGTGAGGCCAGTGCTTTGATGAGGCTTGCACCCTTCTGAGGTGTATGGGGTGTACGAGGTAGTGGCCTGTATGATGAGAGCCCCATTATGAAGGGGATGGACTTTGTGAGTCCTGGTGCCTTGGAGTTTTTGATTTTTTAGGTTTTGTAGATTTTAGAAGTAGTTGTACAGGAAATGTAGCTTTTAACATAGCTGCATTTTATCCCTTACTCTTAACACAGTAGTTCCACACAGCCAACCCTGTTACCCAATTCCCATATCAACCCCCCTAAATTCCATTACCCTGTTTGGTCTC
>NW_020958366.1:0-1680 GCF_003031625.1 Empidonax traillii | reverse complement strand
GAAGACATCTCCATGCCCTGTGTCCAAAGGAAGCTGTGTGTCCATAAACCACGGGATCCAGCTGCGGGTGTGCTCTTCTCTGTGCCCACCCCGATGCTCCCCTGGCTGCACAGGCACACAGGGGCAGAGGCCCTGCTGTGCTCAGGGCTCTGGGGGTGTGCAATGCTCAGGTGCTTCTGCTCCTGGGGAAAACAAACATGGATTTCTGTCCCTGACTGCACCTCTGCCTCTCACAGTCCCTCCTGGAATGGGGCTGAGTTGCCCAGTGACAGCCCTGGAGATACAAAGGGGTGGCTGGGGAGACACGAAGGGTCTGTGGAGCTACACAGTGAGAGAAAGGGGAGACGTCTGTGGCCTGAGCTCAGCTGAGACATCCACCAGACCCTCAAACCTTCGTATTCATACTGTTCTACTGCCCTTCCTTTCTTTCCTTGGATTTTCTTTCCAAACTTAAATCCCAACTAAAAGTAATTTTTAGCCCTTGCTGGACCCAGAAAGGCCCATGCCATTGGAGCGTTAAAATATCATGTGAGGTCACAGGGTCACATCTGTTCCTGCATCCAAATTGTCATCAGTTGGCAGATACAGGTTTGTCCTAATGTTAAAGTTTTAGAAAAAAAGAGCTCTGCACATTCCCATGTGGGCTGGGTTTGATGTCCCCACAGGAGCCCCGTGCAGCAGGTTTTGGTTAAAACTCCTGGAGACAAAGAGCTGCTCCAGGGGGACATTTCACCTGACCCTTCTCCTTGGATGAGGCAGAAACATCCCCTTTCTCTTGCCCTTCTCGGTGTCGGGGGCGAAAATCGCCCTTGTCAGGGAGCCCCTGCAGGCTCTGCCCCTCCGGTGATCCAACAGCGGCCCCTGCTGACCGGGATTGGAATTGCGCCAAAAAGCCAGGAATTCCAGACTGTTTCCTTTTCCTTGAGGGGGATTTTTGGTACAGGATTCCTCGATGATCCCTGTGAGTCCCTTCCATCTTGGAATATTCTGTGTGATTCTGCTAAGTTCAACAGGGCTGTGTCTGAGGAGAGACAGCCCTTTATTAAAGGATATTTGTGTATTGGCAGAACAACGAAAGAGCACAAAAACAACCAAATAATCCTGTACCAATGACCATGGGAAGCAAGTTGTCCCCTTGCAGGCGATGGAGACCATCAAAAGGCAGAGAGAGAGAGACCCCTGTGCCTGATGAAAAGTGACCCCCCAGGCAATGAATTGGAAAGAGTGTCTGTCCAAAGGATGGATTTGAACAGCCTCAGAAGCAGCCGCTGGTTGTGACTTTCTCCCTTTTCTCATCTGCCTGTGCAGTGGAGGGAAGGGGGAATTGGAAGAAAAGTGTTGTGTTTTAAGACCATTTTATTCTCTTACTCTTTAGTTCTCATTCTGTTAGCAATAAATTTAGCTTTTAGTTTGTTAACAATAAATTTAAGTTCTATTCACTTTGATTCTAGTTTTCTATGAAAATTAGTTAGTAAACAAGTCTCCCAGTTCTTATCTCTACTCAAAAATTTTCTGTTTTTTTTTTCTTTACACTCTGAGAAGAGCAGAGAAAGAAAGCAGGGGCGGGGGGGAACCGGTTTTCAGTAAGCGTTTAAAATCCAACCAGAATCAAAAAACACAATGTGAGGTGCGTGGTGTCCTAAAGGAATTCTGAAATTCATAAAAAAAAAAAAAAAAAAA
>NW_020958365.1:39271-40357 GCF_003031625.1 Empidonax traillii | reverse complement strand
CCCAAGGCTGATGAAATGCCTGGGGCTGTTGCTGTGCTGCTGAGCTGGGCTGGGCTCCTGGCACACAGAGAGCTCCTGGCAACAGAGAACAGCTTCCAAAAAAAAGAGAGCTCTGCTGGTGAGCAGCTCCTCTGCACAGCCCAGCAGGGCTGAGGGCACTGCCTGCAGCACCCAGGGCACAGGAGAGAAGGCAGAGAGATGAGAGGCAGCCTGGGCTGGCAGGGGACTGAGCTCTCACTACAGGAGAAACCTTCTTAGGATTGGAATGAAGAATTCTCTGGGTGTAGGACACTGAAACTTCCCTTCCTGCAGGGATCTCCTAAAGCTGCCACATCCCAGAGCTTGTAGGATTTTTCAGAAGGACTCTCCCAGTGCCTGCAGGGCAGAGGAAGTGGCCCTATGGCAGAGCAGGGCAGGAGCTGCAGGCAGCAAGGGCAGGCAGGAGAAGGGAGCAGGAGGTGAAAAGGATCCTGGGCTGGGAGGACAGGGCAGAGCTGCTCAGGGCAAGGCTGTGGCTGCAGAGCAGTGCAGGGGAGTTGCTGCCAGTGGCTCTTGCAGCTGCCAAATGGCAGCCCTGGCAGGAGCTGTCAGGATGGCTGTGCTGGATTTGCTGGGGGGCAGCAGGAGAAGCTGCTGCAGAGCAGGACTTGGTGGTGGCCCATCAGAGGCCCAGGGCCAGAAGGTTCCCTGTGCCAGGGCTGGCTGTGGGGTGGCAAGGTGGGGGTGCCCAGGGCTGTGGGGCAGAGCAGGGTCCTGCCCTCCAGGGCTGTGTGTGCTGGGGCAGGGACTCTGCTGCCTGCCAGGGGCAGCTCTCAGCCCGCCCAAGGAGCTGCCACGGCCCTGCAGGGAGAAGGGCTGGGGGGAAGGAGGGAGCCCTCCTGGCAGGCCAGGGCTGGGCAGGGCCCTTCAGCTGCAGGTTCAGGGCTCCTCCCAGCTTCAGCTGCACCTGCTGCCATTTGCAGGGGCCCTGCTCAGGAAGCACATCCACTGCCAACCCCTGCCCCTTGCCAGCCAGCGCAGGGGGTCTGGGATCTGCTCTGCAGCCCCTGCCCAGGCAGAGCTGCCCCTGGGCCCTGGGCTGGCCAT
>NW_020958365.1:30375-32085 GCF_003031625.1 Empidonax traillii | reverse complement strand
TTTTAAGGATAGATATTTTTCAGTTCAGTGGAGAGGTGATAGAGGTGTTTTCCAAGTGATCTTGATGCTGAGTGTCTCCTCAGGAGATCCAGACTGACCCTGTATGACCAACCTTTGCCCTCACCCCCCAACCTCACCAGTTCTGACATGGCCCATCTTGGACTGACATCCCCCTTCTTGCATTACTCTTTACCTCGGAGCTCTGCAGCTGGATGTTCCAGCCCCGTGGCACCATCTCCCACCTGCTCTCCTTGGAGGTCTGCTTGCACACAGGCCCAGAAGAAGCTTTACTATTTCTAAAAAAAAGAAAAGAAATGTAAAGCATGAACAATCTCCCTAAACATCAAAACATCTGTAGGCACATGCTCAGCACAAGCTCCCCCTGATGCTGTCACCTCTCTATCAGGCACAACGTTATCAGAAAGGTTTTTCACAGGTTGATACAAAAGGTTGATAGAAACACAATTCAGGAGCTTACTGTATCGCTTCATTAGGATACCTGCCTGGAACAAAGACAAGTAAAACAGTCATTCAAACACTACAAAACATCTTTTGTTTCAGTGTGAAAAAAAAAAACTATTAGCAAAGAGAAACAAAAGTTAAACAAGAATACAAGAAAAACTACTTTATTTACTGATGTTCATACAAAAGTACAAAGAGCCTCTGTAAGAGTATTAGCTAGTAAAAAGGGAATTAAAGGGATTTAAAAAGCGATATAAAATGTTTGCTTTCTCAGTTGCTTCCTATCAATGAACTGTGCTCACCTGCACAGAGACACCAGACCTAACAGGGCCTGCAGGGGCTGGTCGGTGCCCGTGCTTGGCAGGTGTCCCCGCGGATCAGCACAGTGTGGATGGAAGGATGAGCATCGCTCCCCCTAGCAGTGCTGACACCCCATTCCATCAGCTCTACGTTACACTATGGAGGGCCAGGACTCAGCAGAAGGTGGTGCTTGAGTGGCAGCCAAACAGCGCCCGTTCATCCCCTCATGGCAACAGTCTGGGCGTGCCCCACTGGAGGGCAAGGGGCCAACGACCCCTGCCCACATCATCTTCTTCTCCATCACCTTCCTCAGCCCTATGGATGACCTGTACCATTGTGTTTCAAGGGGATTTGCATCTATCTTACAGAAAGAACCAAACCAAGGAGGAACTCAGTTATGATAATAGTGGACATCCAGTTGACTTTGCTAAAAACACAACGGGTCTTAAAGACAACTTGTGCAATAAAGTTACATTGTCCAACACTCTGGTGGGTTTCACATCTTAATCAGACTCCTGAAAACAAACAAGCTTTGACCTCCCTTCCCATATGCACAGGTGAGAGGGATCTGAATGGAGAAAGAGGAAGGAGAGGAGAAAACTGGGAAGGGCCTTTTTCTTGACAGTCTGTGTGACAAGATGACCATCGAGATGGTCAGTGTGTCAGGACAGGTGTGAGGATATGAGAGATTAGGGAAACTCAATAGCCCAGATAACAGGCAGAACATGGTGCTGAAGCTCCAGGGGAAGAGCAAGACTCCTTTGGAATGTCCCTTTTGAAAGGCCCTGGCATTGGCAGAGCTCTGCTGGGAGTGAAGACAAACCAAGGTGGCACCATCTGGGACAGGGGCCAAAGCTCAGCCCAGGGAAGCACAGGCTGCACAAGGTGCCTTTGGGGAGCAGTGAGACAGGGAAGGGCTCCAGGGGGTGACGTGTCTGGCACTGAAAG
>NW_020958365.1:26200-29972 GCF_003031625.1 Empidonax traillii | reverse complement strand
TGCTGGGAGTGAAGACAAACCAAGGTGGCACCATCTGGGACAGGGGCCAAAGCTCAGCCCAGGGAAGCACAGGCTGCACAAGGTGCCTTTGGGGAGCAGTGAGACAGGGAAGGGCTCCAGGGGGTGACGTGTCTGGCACTGAAAGAGAAGAGCAGGAGCAGGGACTGTCCAAGGATAAATCAGGCCCCATCAGCGTGATGGCCCTCAGGATGAAGTAGCTGCAGTGGTGCACAGGGGAGGGCAGTGGATGTGTTTGACCTCCACTTCAGCTCAACTCAGGGCCTGGTTTCTCTCCTACAGGACATCATCCAGCACCATCTCCAAGTACTTCCTGAAGCCTGCAGTGATGGGCACTGCACCACGTGCCTTGGGTGTCAGGAATGAGTGGTTTGGGTGGTTTAAAGAATCACTGGCAAGGGAATTGGCAAAAAGCAGGTTTTAATATAAATGTGCGAAAGTGTAACCAAGCAGAGTTGGGTGACAAGGTTCAATCCATTTCCTACTACATGGATGAAGTAAACACATGAAAATCTGATTAGAGTCAATTTAGAATTATTTACACAGAGATCAGAGATGCAAGAGGCTCAAGTTGTAAAGGTGTAAAAGATAAGGAGGCAAAAGAGATCAGTAGCACTCAATCATTGACCAATTTAATCCTTATAAAGGGATTCAATAAGACTTGCTACCATCATAACAGTGACAATTACTGATTCACTATAACCACATTCACAGCACAGTCAATGAACACACACAGGCAGAGTTGTGAACATCTATGTGAGTAAAGGTACCTCTCAAAAATTCCCGTTGTTGTCAGGGAAATGCTCCTGTCAAATCCCTTTGTGTTCCCAACAGACAAGGGTGGCATCTCAAGGAGTGTGTGTGTGTGTGTGTCTGTGGTTGGGTATCAGCCCAGGCCTCCTTGTCAGCAACAATCAGCTGAATGTCTCCCACATGAGGGTTCCCAAGCTCCAGGATGATCCAAGAGGTTTCCCACAAAGAGGAAGGTGCTGGAACAGCCACTGTGTCCCAGGAGAGGTCAAAGGGCCTCACTCAGGCCTGCTCTTGATAGGGTTGCAAGATGGTTGACTTCGGCCACCACTAAGTTTCCCTTCTTGACATAAGCCAATTGAGAAACTACTGGACTATCCCTTCAAAGTGCAGTAACAGTTGTACTGCTCCCCTGGGGCTTTTCATGGTTTTACTGGTTCCTAGAAATCAAGTAGGAATTTTTTCCCTTCCCCCTCTCCCTCTCCCCTTTCCCAGTTTGTGGGAAGGGGAGGGAAACCTTTTTTTTTTTTTTGGTTTGTCCAACACACCCCAGAGGGTGTTACCTCCCACACCCCCAATGTGGCAAAAACCAGTGATTCCACAGTGCCCCCTGCTGAACGGCATAAAGAACTGCAGGCTCTGCATCTCCAGTGACCCAACAGCACCACCTGGTGACTGGCACAGGACACTACAAGCTCTGAAGCTCCAGTGACCCAACGGCGACCCCTGTTAACTGTGGTTAAAATTGCACCAAACAGCGCCAACCGAACTGTTTACCTTTTTTTTGTTTTTGCTAGTTTATTGGTTCTTTTTGAAGGGGATTATCTGTGGGTATAGGAGTATTGTTTGGTTGTTCTACTCTTTTTCTTTCGTTGTTTTTGCCAATACACACATACCTTTTAATAAAGGGCTGTTATTTTTCCTTTTCCATAATTATTTTTCCTTCAATCAGAACCTCTTAGTTTTGGATTTATAATTGCTTGGACGGAAGAGTTTGGATCTTTTCTCGTAACTCATCCTCAGCAAAACACGTGTGTCTCATTTAAACTGGGACACCCAGTTATATATAGACTCCCAGATTAATAAAGTTTTTACTCTACCCAGTTGCACTCAATCCTTAGGTAAATAAAGTTATTTTTTAATAAAGTTTTTGGTTTTACCCAGTTGCACTAAAATCCTTAGGAAAATAAAATTTAAGATTCTTACCAAGTTACCCCCAAGACCCCTAAAAGAAAGCCTTAAGTAAATACTTGCTGCAATTTGTAGACCCATAAAGGTAATATAGTTTATAAAGCCACTATGTTAAATGACAAGTGTTATTTTTAAAAAAAACTCAACTAAAAAGTTTCAGAAATGCACTGTTCTGTATCTTGTTGTAGTAAAAAAGGGGGAGATGCAGCGTTTGGGGTTTCAGGGGCAGTGCCAGCAGAGCATTCAGGGAACGAAGTCTGCGGGACTCGGGTGCACATGAGCAGTGAAGAACCTTGGCAGGATTGGTTGAGAGGGTTACCTGTTAGGACGTGTCACAATTCAAAACTGCTACTGAAGCCTTTGTTCTCTGTCAATAAAGCATTCTGTTACACACCATATTGGTGTCTCTTGGTCCTTACAGAGTTCTTATTTATTATATAATAATATTACAACAGTTCTTTCCACATCTTGGCTTTGGGAAAGGTTGGGGAAGGTTGGGAAGGGTGTTAACAGGGTGGTTTTGCCTGAGGTGTTAAACATGGGAGCGGGTCTATCTGCACAATCCCCAAGAGAAGAGATGGCAGAAAGCTGCCCTGCAGGTTGTATTTGAAGGAACAGGAAAAGGGATTGAGGGTAAGGGGTTTCTGTCCTGGAGGGCAGGGCTGTCGTTCGCTTGCAGGAGCCCCGCACTGGAATTGCCAGCCCGACTCCCAAAATTGAATATGGATGAAGATTCCTGCCAGACAAAAGGTGGCAGGACAGAAAGCTCTTGCTGCCCATGGAGTGCCCAGGGTGTCCCACCAACTGCACCTGAATCCCAAAGGTTACAGGCTTTCTTTCCTGGGGGAAAGGTAATGAAATCACAAAGGGGCCCAGGACACAAGGGTGGGGCTGCATTTTGGGGTTTCGGGGCATTGGCTTTTTGGTTGCCAGGGGCTATTCCAGAATGGAGAGAATGGGCTGTGACATCACAAAGCAGCCTTTGGCACATGGATGGGGTTGAACTGTCACATAGTGAGGGTTTAGTTTTTTGGTATCCACAGACTTTTCCAGAATGTACAGGATAGGCTGTGACATAACAAAAGGGCTCAAAGCACATGGGTGGGTTTGATTGTGCTGGTGGGGGGTGTTGGTTCTTTGGTTTCCAGGACCTGCCCTGGAATGGAGAGGATAGGTCGTGACAAGTAGTGCCTGTCAGAACTGCAAAGACGGACCCACAAGAGTCTGACATGGGGGAGATTCTCTGCTCTGCCCTGCACACCCCAGGGCTGGGGTCAAAACTCAGCCACTCCTCTTCCCTCTCCTAAGGGACTATTTTTTAGACATCCCCTTCCCTATGCTCATTTTAAAAGCCCTCCCAGCAATTCCCAAGCCTGTACCCAGCTCTCAGCCCTTCTCTGGCTCAGAGACCTCATTTTATCTCTCAGAGAGCTGGGCCGGTCCATCCCCCTTCCAAAAGCACATTCCCTGGGCTGGCTCAGGGGTTCCTGCAGTCACACCAGGCCCTGCCCAAGGCCCTCCCAACAAGGGCTGGGCCCTGGAGGCAGGGGGAGATCCCTCCCCTGGCATGGCCATTCATTCCCCAGCCCTGTCTGGCCCAGCTTCCTCCCCCCTGCACACTCATCCCTGGCACAGCCTGCACTGGGGCAGCTTTTACTTCTTGGGCCCTTCAGAGCTGCCCCCATGGGGACACTTCCATTTTCTGGGCCAGCACCAGAGCCAGCCCAGCCAGTCCTGCCCCTCGTCCCCAGCCCGGCTCACTGACTCCAATTGCCCCTGGAACCCAAGAGCCAAAGGTGACACCCCCAGAGTG
>NW_020958365.1:19568-23332 GCF_003031625.1 Empidonax traillii | reverse complement strand
GTATTGTTGGCCCTGCAGTGGGTACCAAAGGAGTTTTGGGGAGATCTTCCAATTCCCTGCTCTGGAGAGTTCACCACGTCTTCTTTTCTGGGAAAAAGAGCAAGACATTAATTTAGGGTGCTTGATTTTAAGGTATTTTTCCTGTAAGGGAGGCACACCAATTGGAAGGACGCAGTGGGAGGCTGAGAGGTTTCTGTCATGGTTTGTGGGTTTGGGTAAGATTGGGAGATAATTACGGAATGCCCATGAAATCTCATCTTTGGGAAAGGTTGGGGAAGGTGTTAACAGGGTGGTTTTTCCTGAGGTGTTCAAGATGGGAGTGGGTCTATCTTCACAATTCCCAAGAGAAGAGATGGCAGAAAGCTGCCCTGCAGGTTGTATTTGAAGGAACAGGAAAAGGGACCGAGGGTCGAAATTGCCAGTTTGACTCCCAAATTTGAATCTGGACAAAGATTCCTGCCAGACAAAAGGTGCCAGGAGAGAAAGCTCTTGCTGCCCATGGACTGACCAGGGTGTCCCACCAGCTGCACCTGAGAGACTGAGGCTAAGTCTTTCTTTCCTGAGGGAAATGGCTGCTATTCTCTTGTAAGAACCCTTCTCTGAAATTGCCAGTCCGACTGCTAATATTGAATAGGAACCAAGATTCCTCCCAGACAAAAGGGGCCATGACAGAAAGCTCTTGCTGCTCATGAAGTGCCCAGGGTGTCCCACACACTGTACATGAAACTCAAAAGTTACAGGCGTTCGTTCCCTTTGGAAAGGGCTGCTTTTCTCTTGCAGGAGCCCTGTGCTAAAACTGCCAATTCGACTCCCAGAATTGCATATGGATGAAAATTCCTGCCAGACAAAAGGTGGGGGGGCCATTCTGGAATGGAGAGTGCAGGCCGTGACATCACAAAGGGGCCCATGGCACACAGGTGGGGCTTCACTTTGGGGTTGTCGGGTGTTGGTTCTTTGGTTGCCAAGGGCTATTCGGGAATGGAGAGGACAGGCTGTGACATCACAAAAGGGCCTCAAGCACATGGAATGGTGTGATGGATTGACCCTGGTGGGATCTTAAACACTCACTAAAAGCCACTACCTCCCCCTCCCTCTGCAACTCCACAGAGGAGACGAAAAAAACAAAAAAACCTAAGGAATCCTGAGTAGAGATAAGGGTCGGGAGAAAGTCACTTACTAACAGGCAAAACAGCCTCAAAGGAGGGATAGTACTTAAATTTATTCCTAATAAAATAAAAGCCAAAGAGTGAGAAATAAAACATCCTTAAAATCACCTTCCCCTCACTTCTCCTTCCTTCTAAGCACTCCCTCCTCCTCCCCAGCACTGCAGGGGGATGGGAAAGGGGGTTGCAGTCAGGTGTTGTTTGAGTCCATCCCTCGGGCAGCAGTTCTTCCCATTCTGCTGTCCTGTGGGTTACTCTTTCAGGGGCTGCAGGGGGGTCTCTGCACCCCAATGGTCCTCCATGAGCTGCAGGGGGCTCAGCTCTGAGTCCTTCCCCTGCTCCTGGGGGGTCCCTCCTGCCTCTCCTTCTGCACTGACCTGGGTGTCTGTGTTGGTATCCCATGTTCTCACTCTGCTCTTCCCAGGATGGAATTTTTTCTGTGCAACTCTCCTCTCTTCTGAAATATGTTATCCCAGAGGTGTTCCTGTCACTCCTAAGTGGCTCAGCCTTGGCCAGTGGCAGGAACTCCGCCCTGGAGCAGCTGGCATTGGCTCCATGGGAAAGGGGAAGTTTCTGGCAGATTCCAACAGAAGCCACCCCTGTAGTCCCCCTGCTACCAAAACCCAGCCACAGAAACCCACTGTCTTGTGTAGCTCTTTCTCCAAGCCAAGCAGGTGGGAGTTGGTGCCAAGGAGCTGAAACCTGCAGGTCCAGCCTTCAGTGGAGGAAGCTCAGATTTGCCCAAGGCTGCTTTGAGTCCCAGGAGTTGGATGAGGGAATGGTGGGGTGGGAATAGGGATACAGTCTGATGGATTGTCAGACACAAAGGGTCCTGATTTTTGTATTTATTCAGACTGAATTAGGAAGTGCTTGGGATCAATATTGACTGGGGATTGCTTATATGAGCCTAAAACCAGGAAACAGATAAACAGTTTATAAAAATACATCTTTATTCGTTGTTTAATAATACAATATATTCCCTTGGATTGCACTTATGAGATATGTCTAATAACCACAAAAGAATTGAAGACTTAGAAGTGAATTATTCCCAGGGACTTGTCTAGTTAAGATGCCATCACTGAGAAGAGAGTGTGGAGGAATGAGCAGCCAAAGAAAACCATCCCAGGGGCTGGGGAAGCAGGAACTCAGAGTCCCTGGTTCCAGGTGCCAAATGGACTGTGGGATGTTTCTGTGAGAGCCCATAATGGCTGTGCTGGTTTTAGGGAGAGTCCAGTTAAATTTCTTCCCCGTGGCCAGTGCAGGGCTGTGTTTTGGATTTGTGCTGAACACAGGGTTGATAATCACAGAGTCAGAGAATATGCTGAGTTGGAAGCGACCCCCAGGGATCAACCTTAGCCCTGCACAGGACCATCCCCAAGGCTCACACCATGAGCCTGAGAGGATCATCCAAACACTTGTTGAGCTGTGTCAGCCTTGGTGCTGTGCCCACTGCCCTGGGGAGCCTGTTCAGTGCCCAACCACCCTCTGGGGCAAGGACCTTTTCCTAAGATCCATCTCAAAGTTCCTGTGACACAATTCCAGGCCATTCCCTCAGTCCTATCCCTGGACCCCCAGAGAAGAGCTCAGGGCCTGCCCCTCCTCTGCCCCTGCCCAGGACATTGTGACTGCAGTGAGCTCTCCCCTCAGTCTCCTCTTCTCCAGCTGAACACACCAAGTGCCCTCAGTGTCCTCACACGCCTTCCCCTCCAGGCCCTTCCCCATCTTCATTGCCCTCCTTTGGACACTCTCCAATGGCTCAATCTCTCCCTTCCATTTTGTCCCCCCCAAACTGCCCCAATCTTGCAGCTGAGGCCGCCCCAGGGCAGAGCAGAGCAGGACAATCCCCTCCCTGATGCCCCCAGCACAGGCTTGGCCCTCCTGGCTGCCAGGGCACTGCTGACTCAGGGCCAACTGGCACCCACCAGCACCCCCAGGGCCCTTTCCTGGCTCTGCTTCCCAGTCTCTCATTCCCAGTGTGTCCGTCCAGCCGGGGCTGCCCCATCCCAGGGCACAATCTGGCCCTTCCTCCTGGGGAAGTTCTCAGGGCTCCTCCAGAGCCGGGAGGTCACGGGATGTCAAAGAGCCACACAGAGCTAAAGGGACCATTGTGACACTGGGGAACCCCCTGGAATCAAGGGGCCATTGTGACTCTGCAGGGCGTTCTGGAGCCAAAGAGATCATTGTGACATTTGAAACCTCATGGAATTAAGGGCTCACTGTGACACTCTGGTATCTCATGGCATCAAGGTACATTTTTGAAACTTTTGGGGCCATTGTGATATGGGGGGCCTCATGGAATCAGAGGAAGCCTGTGGAATATCATGGAATCAGGGGCACCTTTGACACTGCAGGGTCTCATGTTACAGAAGGAATCCTGGGACACTGTAGGATCTCATGGAACCAAGATGCCATAGTGACACAGCATGGCTACAGGGAATCAGGGCTCCATAATAATAGTCCACAGCCTCATGGAAAAAATGATTCATGGAACACCGTGGAACCTCATGGAAACAAGGGACCATTGTGACACTACAGGGTTTCATGGAGCCAAAGGAACCCTTGGACTTTTTGGAACCTCATGGAGTCAAGGGCCAGTTGTGA
>NW_020958365.1:11821-14661 GCF_003031625.1 Empidonax traillii | reverse complement strand
AGGTCTGCAGAGCCCCAGTGAGACACCTCTGCTGACTCAGCTGAGTCCCTTCCCTCAGTGCAGGGCAAGGAGATCCCTCCTGGGCACTGTCTGGGGTTCCTGTCTAAGGATGGGACATGAAAAGGGGACTCTTGGACTTTACTCGGTGTCTGTTTGGAGAAATGACACTGCTGAAAGAAGTGTCTGTGGCCAGCTGAGAGAAGGAACATCATTCTTTCCTTCAGCTGTGTCCCAGCAGGTTCCCCTGGAGCCCCAGGGACACGTGGAGGGAGCCCAGAGGGGCAGAGAAAGGGCTGCCTGGGGCTGTTGCTGTGCTGTTGAGCTGGGCTGGGCTCCTGGCACACAGAGAGCTCCTGTTAACCAAGAAGAGCTTCAAAGAGACAGCTCTTGAGCAGCTTCTTCAATCTTCTCTCAGTGCTTCAGGATGATGGACTTGTCTAAAGACATTGTGGATCTTATTAAATAAAGAAAAAACCAATTTCTTTCTCTTCCTGAAATTGTCTTCATGTCCTAAAGACTTCAACAACTAATTGGAGTTCTTTCGTAGTTTAGTTAAGGGAAAAGATTTCGAAGTTGACATCACAAAAAATATCTGTATTTTTATGAAAGGGAATGATTTACACAGAGCCTTGGGATGAAGAGGGTCAAGGTGGAAAGGATTTGGACACAAAGGGGGCAAAGAGATTACTAGGAGTTAATTACTTAGCAGTTTAACAGTTATCAAGGGATTCAATAGCATTTGCTAAAATTTAACAGTGAATTATAGATTCCCAATAACAACACTCAAACCACAGTCAATTCCCACCCACACCCAGGCAGAGATGTGTGAACACACCAATATCTGGGAGTGTAAAGGTCCCTCTCCAAAATTCTCCTGGTTGTCAGTGAAACACCCCCACACATCCCTTTCTGTTTCCCAACAGACAAGGTTCCCTGAGGTCCTGCAGGGTCAAAATGGCCCCTTCATCCCATGAGTTCCCACAGTGTCACAGTGACCCCTTGATGCCATGAGTTTCTGTGCTTTCCATGTTCCCTTGGGTTGATTGAGGACCTGCACTGTCTCACTGGGCCCTTGATTCCACCAGGTTTGACAGTGTCACAATGGTCCCTTCAGCTCCAGGAGGCCCTGCAGGGTCACAATGGCCCTTGGATTCCATGGCATTCAGCAGTGCAATAGTGGTCCCTTCATTCCATGAGTTTCCTCAGTGTTCCAATGGCCCCTGGACTCCACATGGCCCTGCAGTGTCCCCACAGAGCCTTTGATTCCAGGAGATTGTGCAGGACCAGCCCTGGGAGGTCCCCATGGAGCCCCCGGGACAGCAAAGTCCTGGATGTTGAGGAGCCCTGAGAACTTCCCCAGGGGGAAGGGCCGGATTGTGCCCTGGGATGGGGCAGCCCCGGCTGGACGGACACACTGGGAATGAGAGGCTGGGAAGCAGAGCTGGGAAAGGGCCCTGGGGGTGCTGGTGGGTGCCAGTTGGCCCTGAGTCCGTGTTGTGGTTTTGCTCTGAGTTAATTTTTCTCACCCCCTACACAATTACTATAAATTGAGAGAAGGTTTATGCAGACAAAAGAGACCTGATTTTGGAAAATAATATTAGTTTATTACTAGCAAGATAAAAACTACAACAATTCTAATTAGGTAAAAGTATTATGTATTTACAGAAATACCCCTCCCCTCTTTGTATCAATTTAAGGAGGAGAAGCAGTCTTATTCTCCATTTCCAGAGCTCCAGGTCTTTTAAATAATTTTGCAGCACTCAAAAGTTCTTCTTCTGTTATCTCTTGGACGACAACTCCTTTTCGTTGCAGGTGGAACTATTTTTTTTTCTCTTTCCCTATGTCGGCCTCAGGGCTGGGCCTACCCCCCTCCTGGGCTAAGAACGGAGGCTGGGGGGTTACCCAGGCCCTGTAGGGTCTTCCATGGACTGCAAGGGGACACTTGCCTACTGTGATGGTTTTAGTCTAGGCCTTCCTGGTGACCAGTTTGTAACCAAGGAAGTAGCCAAGTACAGCCAATTGTATTCCATACAATTTTTACGCAAACCAGTGTATAAATAAGTCAGAGATTAGAGACCTCGCTCTCTTCTCTTCCGGCGAGGTTTGGGAACAGTGGGTCCCTGCGTTGGTCTCGCTTATCTAAGGCTGAGGCCTGCAGAGTCCACTGTCCTGCCACGTGGAGGTTTGGAGAGTGCTGGCTGTAACTGCCGATCCTGCTGTTCTAAGGGACGTGGTGAGATCTGTTTTGTTAGTTATTAGTATAGTTTGATCTAGTATACCTGTTTGGTGTCCCTTTTGTTCCCTCTCGTTCCCTTTTTTTTTTTCCCCTTTCCCTATCCCTTTTGGGGGGTGGACCCCCTTTTACTGTGTATATAGCATCTGAACTGTACATAACTGTAATTTACGTAAATATAGATATATTTTTACATAAGCAGCTTGACTTTGGGTTCTTTAATTTTTATAGTTTCTTTTTCCTTTAACTTAAGGGAAGAAAGGAGGGGGAAGGGGGCTGCTGTCGTAACTTTCGGGCATTTGGCAGGGAGCCAAGTCCAAACCGTCACACCTACCATGGATCCTCAGCACACAGTCACCAGGGATAACAGCTTTTGAGTCCACCCTTGTGTCCTGTGGGGTCCCTCCCCACAGGAGAGCAGTCCTTGATAGACCTCTGTCTCAGGGTCACAAGTTCAGTTGCACCAGCATGGATCCCTCACTTGGATCCCAACATCTTACCCGAGCTGTTCTGCTCCAGTGTAAGTCTCTCCATGGCCTACAAGCCTCCAGCAGGACTCTGATTCATTTCTGGCCTTCTCATGAAGTCTCAACTACCTCGTGCATCC
>NW_020958365.1:8715-11036 GCF_003031625.1 Empidonax traillii | reverse complement strand
TGTAAGCTCCTCTACAAGCTGCATGGGGTCTCCTCACCCCAATTATCTTCCACAGGGGTCAGGGATTTATTTTTCAGTCTTTTCCCTGCTTAAGGGAGAGGGAGAGAAAGCAAAAGAGGGGGAAGAAGCAGTCCCCCCTTTGAACTTCTCTCTCCTGCTGCTGCCAGCTTTGGCCTTGAAAGCTGTGCTCTCTCTCTCTGGAGTTCCTTTAGCAGCACGTCTTGTCCCGGTTCTTCTCTAAAGTTTTTTTTTTTTCTCTACTCTCTTACAGGACAGAAGGGGGGCTCCAGTGTCACACCTGCCCCTGGCCCAGGGCTGGGGGAGGAGAGATGCCTGGCCCCCACCTGGGGACTGACACCACTCCCTACATGGCTCCCAATTTCAACTGCACCAGCAGGCCTCTCTTCTGTATTCTTAAAAATTTAATTGGCAGAGGCCAATTAAACTTTTGATTGGCTTTTTCTCTGGAAATCCACCTGGACAAAACCATCCTAAGCCTCTGGGGACTGGTTGGTGGGCAAAACAACAGTCAGCAGTGCCCTGGCAGCCTGTGCTGGGGGCATCAGGGAGGGGATTGTCCCGCTCTGCTCTGTCCTGGGGCGGCCTCACCTGCAAGATTGGGGCAGTTTGGGGGGACAAAATGGAAGGGAGAGATGGAGCCATTGGAGAGTGTCCAAAGGAGGCACCGAGGATGGGGAAGGGCCTGGAGGGGAAGGTGTGTGAGAACACTGAGGGCACTTGGTGTGTTCATCTGGAGAAGAGGAGACTGAGGGGAGACCTCACTGCAGTCACAACTTCCTGGGCAGCGGCAGAGGAGGGGCAGGCCCTGAGCTCTGCTCTGGGGGGACCAGGGACAGGACTGAGGGAATGGCCTGGAATTGTGTCAGGGCAGGATTAGGTTGGATTTTAGAAAAAGATTCTTCCCCCAGAGGGTGGTTGGCACTGAACAGGCTCCCCAGGGCAGTGGGCACAGCACCAAGGCTGACAGAGCTCAACAAGTGTTTGGATGATCCTCTCAGGCTCATGGTGGGACCCTTGGGGATGGTCCTGTGCAGGGCTAAGGGTTGGACTGCATGATCCTTTGGGGTCCCTTTCAACTCAGCACATTCTGTGACTCTGTGATTATCAACCCTGTGTTCAGCACAAATCACAGCCCTGCACTGGCCATGGGGAAGAAATTTAACTGGACTCCCCCTGAAACCAGCACAGCCATTCTGGGCTCTCACAGAAACATCCCACAGTCCATTTGCCACCTGGAACCAGTGACTCTGAGTTCCTGCTTCCCCAGCCCCAGGCACGGTCTCATTGTCTGCTCATTCTTCCACACTCTCTTCTCAGTGATGGCATCTTAACCAGACAAGCCCCTGGGAATAAATTACTTCTAAGTCTTCAGTTCTTTTGTGGTTAATTAGACAGATCTCAGAAGTGCATTCAAAGTGAATATTGTATTGTATTGATAAAACCATGAGAAAGGATGTCTTTTTTGTGTCCTTCTTCCTTTTTTCCTGTGGTTACATTGATATCAGCAATCCCCAGCCCAAGCACCTCCTAGTTCAGTCTGAATAGTTACAAAAATGTGAATTTTCTGATACATACAGGTTTTCTGTAGAGTGTGAATCTTGTGGTTATATGGTGACATCTTGTGGATTTGTGTGTCAGTACAGGTTTGGAGTGAAGGTCAAATATTTTGTGGTCTGAGGGTGACATCTCAGGGATTTTTGAGATAGTACGGGTTAGTTGTGAGTTTTGTAAGTTTAAGGAGGTTTCAATCAAGAAGTAGTGTTTGAATTTGAAGAATAGATATTATTTGGCAATAAAATAGTTGTGATTGTTAGTGTATTACAGATTTAACAGTTTAACTTCATAATGGGAGTTAAAATGAGTAAAGATATAAATGCTAAAAGTCCTGTGAGTGTATATTAAAACACTGGAGAGATCTGGGAGGAATTCCCAGAGGGAACCAAAGTAAAAAGACCTTTTTGAAATAGTGCCAGAATTGGTGGCCACTGTACATATTAGATGATGGTGAAAAATGGCCACGGCAAGGAAGTCTCAATTACAACACAATCCTGCAGCTTCTGTTGTTCCTTTGCAGGGAGCAGACATAGGATGAGGTGATGTGTGCAGATATGTTTTTCACCTTTTAATGAATAAACCTGAGTGGCAGAAAAGTTGTGGTATTCATAGAGCCCCCCAGGACCCCCCTATGCCTGCAGCAAAGGTCAGAGGGGTCTCAAGTTGGGAAAGAGAGAGAGTGACGAGGAAAGTATCCCAGAGCCTCCCGAACTGCAGCCTCATTGTAGAGCACCAGAGCCAGCTGG
>NW_020958365.1:4428-7162 GCF_003031625.1 Empidonax traillii | reverse complement strand
AAGAGTGGGACAAAATCATTGTACCTATTGCATGCAGGAGGGACATTGGAAGGGAGATTGCCCTAAATTGGCAAATAGAAACTCAGGAGGGGCTGTCACAGCTCACCAGAATACTGAATGAAAGGGACTGGCTGGTTCATCCCTAGCAGATCTGCTGGTAAAAATTGAGCTGGGGAAGAAGAGGAAAAACTGGACTTTTTAATCGACACTGGAGCGACGTTTTCTGTTTTAAATCAAGAACTGAGGGCTAAAAGTGATAAATATGTTCAAGTTGTGGGAGCCACTGGCCAATCGGAAAAAGCTTTCTTTTTGAAACCCCTAAAGTACAAACTTGGAATACAGATGGGAGTCTATCAGTTTTTGTATTTACCAAATTTACCCAAACCCCTGCTGAGCAGAGACCTATTAGAAAATCCGGGAGCTGTAATCAAATTCTGACAAGGTAAAATTGAGTTCAGAGTAAAAAACCAACAATTATTAGCAGCTCTGAGTTTGGCTGTGAGCTGTGTAGAACCAGAAAAAACCAACCAAGATGTTGACCAAATTCTAAATCAAGTGTAGCCCCTGGTGTGGGCCACTGACATTCCAGGTAAGTCAAAATGGGCAACTCCTGTTCAAAAAGAATTACAACCAGTGGCTAAAAAACAATATCCACTGAGGTTAGAAGACAAAAAAAGGATTGAACCAATACTTGAAAACTTTTTGAAATTAGGACTTTTGATTGAGTGTGAATCCGACTTTAACCCCCCAGTTCTCGCACTCAAGAAACCAAATGGAACTTATAGGCTAGTTTAAGATTTAAGGGCAGTAAATGAAATAGCTAAAACTATACACCCTGTGGTATCAAACCCTTATACACTTATTTAAAAATTACGGGATAATTTGATTTGGTTCCCAGTGTTAGATTTAAAAGATGCCTTTTTCTGTCTACCCCTAGCTTAGGAAAGACAAAAAATTTTTGCTTTCCAGGGGGAATCTGTCAGTAGTGGAAGAAAAAAGGAAATTACTTGGACAATCTTGCCTCAAGAATTTGAATATAGTGCCATACTGGTAATAGTGGTTTGGGATTGGGGTGGGCATTGGAGAACAAATAAGAGTCTGGAGTTCTGGGTTTGGGCTTTGCCGTTGAGGTCGTATTGAGGTTGGGATTTGAGCAGATTCCTGTCAATAGGAAGGGAAGCACTTTTAGGCTGGGACTTGAGGGTAGAAATAGTGCAAATGTCCAGCAAGAATGTTTCCACAGTCAGTGTTTCAGTACCCTCAGTGTTACCTGAACTGGTTTTTGCCTCATCAAAATCTTTCCTCTTCCTGAGAGCACTCAGGTCTTCCAGAGAGAAAGGGGCTCACAAGGCCAGTGTGGAAGTGGAAAGAGCAGCTCTGCAAAGACAAGCTCTGCTGCTCCCTGGCAGTGCTGCTGTGCTGGGATTCTTGTGCCCTTGCCCTTTGCAAATCCCCTGTCCTGCAGTGTGCTGTCCTTTAGGAACAGCTGAGAAGAAGGGTCTTGGACAAAGAAGGCACTGCAGGGTCCTTTATTTTGTTTAAATACTCCAAGAGCACAGTTCAAATTTTTACATCTCTAGGTCAAATTCAATGGGTGGACACAAAATTAGAAGACAGACGCAGAAAAATATTTCACTACACAGGAATTTATTGCAAGAAGAACCCAATGACCTCCAATAAAAATCTGAACAGGAATGCTGGACCATTACGGAGTCGCTTCTGAATCTTACAAACCAGAAAACAGGCATTTTATTGCTCCTGAAAAGCATCCAGTCATCATTTTCCTTATGGCATCCCTGAGCTCCTGGTTCCTCAGGCTGTAGATGACGGGGTTCAGGGCTGGAGGCACCACCGAGTACAGAACTGACAAAGCCAGATCCAGGAATGGGGAGGAGATGGAGGGGGGCTTCAGGTAGGCAAATATGCCAGTGCTGAGGAACAGGGAGACCACGACCAGGTGAGGGAGGCACGTGGAAAAGGCTTTGTGCCGTCCCTGATCAGAGGGGATCCTCAGCACAGCCCTGAAGATCTGCACATAGGAGAAAACTATGAAAATGAAACAGACAAACCCTAAAATAGCAGTAAACACCATGAGCCCAATTTCCCTGAGGTAGCCTGAGTGTGAGCAGGAGAGTTTGAGGATCTGAGGGATTTCACAGAAGAACTGGCCCAGGGCATTGCCCTGGCACAGGGGCAGGGAAAATGTATTGGCTGTGTGCAGAAGAGAATAGAGAAACCCAGAGGCCCAGGCAGCTGCTGCCATGTGGGCACAAGCTCTGCTGCCCAGGAGGGTCCCGTAGTGCAGGGGTTTGCAGATGGCAACGTAGCGGTCGTAGCACATGATGGTGAGGAGGAAATACTCTGTTGAGATGAAGAACAAAAAGAAAAATACTTGAGAAGCACATCCCATGTAGGAGATGGTTGTGGTGGCCCAGAGGGAGTTGTGCATGGCTTTGGGCACAGTGGTGCAGATGCAGCCCAGGTCTGTGAGGGAGAGGTGCAGCAGGAAGAAGTACATGGGGCTGTGCAGGTGCTGGTCGCAGGCTACGGCGCTGAGGATGAGGCCGTTGCCCAGGAGGGCAGCCAGGGAGATGCCCAGGAAGAGCCAGAAGTGCAGCAGCTGCAGCTCCCGCCTGTCTGAAAATGCCAGGAGCAGGAACTGGGCCATGGAGCTGCTGTTGGGCATTTGCTGCTTCCTCAGAGTGTTTGGATCTGTTGAGGAGGAGAAGTCAAT
>NW_020958365.1:0-2430 GCF_003031625.1 Empidonax traillii | reverse complement strand
TCTCTGCACCCCCACCTTGCCACCCCACAGCCAGCCCTGGCACAGGGAACCTTCTGGCCCTGGGCCTCTGATGGGCCACCACCAAGTCCTGCTCTGCAGCAGCTTCTCCTGCTGCCCCCCAGCAAATCCAGCACAGCCATCCTGACAGCTCCTGCCAGGGCTGCCATTTGGCAGCTGCAAGAGCCACTGGCAGCAACTGCTCTGCAGCCACAGCCTTGCCGTGCCAAAGGGCTGCCAAGGTTCCTCCCCTGAGCAGCTCTGCCCTGTCCTCCCAGCCCAGGATCCCTTTCACCTCCTGCTCCCTTCTCCTGCCTGCCCTTGCTGCCTGCAGCTCCTGCCCTGCTCTGCCATAGGGCCACTTCCTCTGCCCTGCGGGGACTGGGAGAGTCCTTCTGAAAGATCCTACTTTCTTTCTAAAAGGCCTTCTGAAAGCTGTGGAATGTGGCAGCTTTAGGAGATCCCTGCAGGAAGGGAATTTTCAATGTCCTACAGCCAGAGAATTCTTCACTCAAATCCTAAGAAGGTTTCTCCTGTAGTGAAAACTCAGTCCCCTCCCAGCCCAGGCTGCCTCTCATCTCTCTGCCTTCTCTCCTGTGCCCTGGGTGCTGCAGGCAGTGCCCTCAGCCCTGCTGGGCTGTGCAGAGAAGCTGATCACCCGCAGAGCTCTCTTTTTTCTGGAAGCTTTTCTCGGTTGCCAGGAGCTCCCTGTGTGCCAGGAGCCCGGCCCAGCTCAGCAGCACAGCAACAGCCCCAGGCATTTCATCAGCCTCAGGGGCTTTGGGAATGAGTCCCTGAACGTCAGACCTGAGGAGTATTGCAGGAACCTCTTGAGAAACCAAAGTGAGATTCAAACTGTGAAGTTTCTTGTAGTGTTAATGGGTCCCACTGAGAGACTCAGTTTAGAAATTATCTTGTAAGAGCACAAACCTGGAAACTGTGATGACAGGTCAGAGAACCACAAAATCATCAAGGTTGAAAGAGACCTTCAAGATCTTTTGCTTGATCTGTCCACCAGAACCACCATAATCACCTCTAAACCATATCCCAAAGTGCCATATGCAGATGCCATCATAACACTTCAGGAGACTCCACCACCTCCCTAGGAATCTTATTCCAATGCCTAAACACTCAGTGAAAAAAGAATTTTGTAATATCTGATCTCAACCTCACCCAAGGCAACTCAAGGACATTTCCTCTCTTGTTGTCACTAAAGGCTTTGTAGAAGAGATTGATCCCCTTCCCCACTGAAACCTCCTTTAAGGTCATGGTAGAGAGCCATAAGGTCAACTCTGGGTCTCCTCTTCTGCAGACTAAAGAACCCCAGTTCACTCAGCTGCTCCTCATCAGACACGTTTTCCAGGCCCTTCCCCAGCTCCGTTCCCTTCTCTGGACACGCTCCAGCCCCTCGAGGGCCTTTTTGCACTCAGGGGCCAGAACTGGACACAGCACTCGAGGTGGGGCCTCCCCAGTGCCCAGCAGAGAGGGACAATCACTGCCCTGGGCCTGCTGGCCACCCTGTTCTCCAGAAAGGCCAGGGTGCCCTTGGCCTCCTTGCCCCCCTGGGCACACTCTGGCTCATATCCAGTCTCTGTCAAGCAGCTCCCCCAAGTCCCTTCCTGCTGAGCAGCTCTCAAACCCCTCTGCCCCCAGCATGGATCGTTCCAATGGGCTGTTTGGACCCAAGGAAAGGCCCTAACACTTGCCCTGACTGATGCAGCCTGTCCAGATCCCTCTGCAGAGCCTTCCTGCCCTGCAGCAGATCCACACTCACACCCAACTTCATGGGATCCAGGAATTTCTTGAGGGGGCACTCGATCCCCTCATCCAGATCATCAGTAACGATGTTAAACAGGAGCAGCCCCAACCCTGAGCCCTTGGGAACCCCACTAGTGACCGGCCCCACCTGGTTTTAGTTCCATCCCCCACCACTCCCTGGGCCATCAGCCAGTTTTTCCCCCCACAAACTGTTCCCTCGTCCAGGCCATGAGCAGCCAGTTTGTGCAGGAGATGCTGTGGGAGATGGGGTCAAAGGCTTTCCTGAAGTCAGCACAGACACATCCCCAGCCTTTCCCTCAGCTGCTGAGTGGGTCATTTGTCAGAGAAGGAGAGCAGGTTGGTCAGGCAGGACCTGCCTTTCCCAACCCCACGCTGGCTGGGCCTGATCCCCTGGATGTCCTGCCCGTGCCATGGGATGGTGATGGGAGAAACAGAAACTTGACTCACAGTGTCCTAGAATTCCCAAAAAAGGAACAATGTAATCTTAGAGAAGTCCTGGAGAATTAGATCAGGGATGTAACTCCAACCAACAAGATGTAAACTAAGCTCTGTGTCCTCAGATAAGGTGAACAAACGTAACAGTTTTTGGTGGTGGAACATGATCATGATGTGCCTGCTCAAGAACTGAGGACAAGACAACAACTTTTGGACCTG
>NW_020958364.1:12510-14678 GCF_003031625.1 Empidonax traillii | reverse complement strand
GTGACAGGCCTGGAATGCTGTTGCTGTGGCACAGACGCTGCTCCCTGGCAGGTTCTTGGGTTGGATTCCTTGGCTGCCACTTGGCAAGGCCTGGAAGAGCCTCTGTTGTGTAGGGAACAAAACATGGGATGGGGAAGCAAAGCAGGGGAGGTTCTGGTTTCAGAGAGAATCCTTGAATTTTCTCTTCCTGCAGGGACACTGAGCCGGTCCAGCTGTGGCAAGAAGAACAAGTGGGCTGTGAAGGTTTGGAGCAGTCTGGAAGGTTCCTCGTGCCCAAAGGATCCTGGCAAGTGCAGCACTGGAAGAGTACGGAATAATGAAAAGTGCCTCAGTTCTCCTGAAGCTCAACTCTGTAAAACATTCACGAAGATAAATTCCTCTGCAACGAGCTGTTGGGTCCCAAATACTCTTGGAGGGAGAGGCAGAAACTCCCACTGCTGCTGGGGCTGAACTGCTTGCAGTGACCAGGTAGGACTTGGCCCTGATGCCTGAGTGCTCTCCAGTCCCCCAGGATGGATCCCAACTGTCAGCCCCTGGCTCCATAACTTGAGGAGAGGGTGTTCCTGCAAGCCCAGCTGCTGTGTCGGTGGTCCTGTGTGCACCTCTTGCCCTGGCCTGCTGTGAATGTATTTGTGTTGCAGCTCAATAATGTCCCAATCAAGTGGTGATTGTGCGATTTTGGTGTCAGTTCCTCTCCGTTCCTCTCCCCTCTTCGCCTTGCCCAGCGGCTGCATCACTGACTTGTGCTTAAATGAACTCTTGCCCTGCAGCAGTTCTCTGCTGCTCTCAGAGAGGGTGGAGCTGAGGCCCCTAAACAAAGGGCAAAGGGATCCATCCGAGCCAGGCCCGTGCTCCCCCCCTGCATTCCTGCAGCATCCCGTGTTTGCAGTTGCCATCACTGCTGGACATACAGCCTGTTCCTGAACAAACCCCTTTCCTGTTCTCTCTCCATGTCTCCCCTCCCACCTCCCCTCCTGTGATGCTCCAGGTGCCAAGGCCCCTGTTTTTGAGGGGCACTCCTGCTCTGCTGCCCCCCCATTCTTTTGAAAGCAAGAGCCAGGAGCCCCAAGTGCAGAGAGGGCTGCAGGGAATAAGTGGAAATACCTGCCCTGGGTCTCCCTGCAATTCTCCTGCCTGTTCTTCCCTGGGCTGGAGAGCCCTGCCTGGCCTGTGTTTCTCGGAGGAGAGCGATGTTATTCCATTTGTCTAAAAGATGTGTTCCTGGGCACTCGTTTTCTGACAGGCAGTGCCCTTTTCCTGTTGCCTTTCTCAGTTTTTCCCAAGTGCTGCCCAGCACGGGCCTTGGTGTGCTGAGGCAGTGATTGCCAGGGGGAAGGGGAGCCTTGGCCTCACCTGCTCAGCTCGGGTGGGTGGGACAGTATTGGGGTGGCCTGGCAAGGCATGAACATATTTCTGAGCTCTGGAGTGCCTTGAAACCTCTGTGTGTGTCAGTTTGGCAGGGCTGGGACAAGGAGGACTCATGCAGGCACCTACAGAGACGGCGGGAAGGGGAGCGTGGTGTGGAGAAGAAAAATTGTAGGTAGTAGGTGCTGAGAAATTTGTCTTTCCTTTGTCCTGTGCTCTGCATTTAGCAATGGGTCAGCTGCAGAACTTTCCTGGGGAGCCTGGAAAATGATGCGGGGTCTGCTAGGAAAAGTGGGGCCAAAAGAGCAGGACCTGTGTCTGTGAGTGTGGGAGAAACAAGGAACAGAGCAATGCACAGGTCATGCTCTGTCTCCAGGAAGGAGGGCAGCAGAAAAGGCCATGGACTAAAACACCCAAGTGCTGTTCCCTAGGGAGCCCCTGCACAGCACTGAACTTCCTTCTGCACTTGCTGTCCCTTTCCCAGCGGAGCCAAAGCGTCAGGTGCAGGTGCTGGGGAGATGGAGCTGGCAAGGACAAACTGGGAGGGTGTTTGCAAAGAAGGGGGTAGAAGGAACTCCTGACGTGCTTTCTTCTTCATCCCACAGCACTGGCAGGAGAGGAAATCCCTCCGAGGGGCTGGCCTCCAACTAAGGTCTGAATATGTCAGGAGGTTTCAGCGGGGAGAAAAGAGGTGTGGAAGAAAAGCACCCTAAAGAGTAGCCAGTGGGGATCATCGGGTTTTGCAGCCAAGAAAAACAAGGACAGAGATGAGGGAATCGGGTTCCAATGAATAATGATTTGAT
>NW_020958364.1:4346-5556 GCF_003031625.1 Empidonax traillii | reverse complement strand
TATGTCAGGGGGTTTCAGAGGGGAGAAAAGAGGTGTGGAAGAAAAGCACCCTAAAGAGTAGCCAGCGGGGTTCATCGGGTTTTGCAGCCAAGAAAAACAAGGACAGAGATGAGGGAATCGGGTTCCAATGAAGAATGATTTGATGGGTGTACGAATCATTCCCAGCCGTTTACAGTCCTCGCGCCGCGCCCCGGTCCCGCCCCCGGCTCGCACCGCCTCTGGCCGCGCCCCCAAGTCACGCGCCCGCCTGAGGGGCCAACCGCCATTTTGTCCCCTCCCATGAGGGACAGCCTCGGGTAGGTGCGGCCAGTGAGGATGACGAGGGGCGGGACAGCCCCACGAGTGGGCAGGGAGGATGACGAGGGGCGGGACAGCCTCAGGTGTGGCCAGTGAGAATGACGAGGGGCGGGCCCTGCTGGGTGGTTATCTGGGGCTTTTGGATAGGGTGCTTCGTTCAGTGGAGATTCGGTTCCGTGGAGTGTCTGCAGCGGTGACAGTGGGGGCGTCTCGCCCGGGCCGGGCCAAGCACCTGAGGTACGTGGATCATCGCTCAAGGAGGAGCCGTGTGCCGGGGAGCAGCGCACGTGAACAGGTGGGAGAGTGTGGGGGTACAGAGAAGATGCAGCTCGGACTGGAGGAAGAGCTCAGAGGTTTCTTTTATGGATATGAACATGCAAAGCAGGGAGCGAGGTGGATTATAAGCACTCTAGGTGCTCAGGCAGGTCAGCCAGGACTTAGGGGAGGGACTAGCTTTCCTGAGCACCAAAAGTTCCAATTAATTGCCTGTCTCAGGAGCAGTCGAGAGGAGTTTCTACTTTGGCGCTGGGCTACAAAGGAAGGCACCTGAAACTGCTGTGGGAAGCTTACTGCTGTAACCAGACAGTAGTTTACACTGAGTTTTTAACTACTAAACCCACTGAGTTTTGTTTTCTCTGTTCACAAACCCTGCTGGTACTTGTTAAACTCACTTTCTAAGTTATGCATTGCTTGATAAACCCTTGCCTGTTTTCCTAGAGGAATGATTGGTCTTACCTTGGAAGCAAGAGAATGTCCCGGTGTGTGTGTTTTTGCCATTGTTTCCCCCAGCTTATCTTTGAGCCTTACTTGATGCTGTGTGTGATTTTTGTCAGCACTATGGGAAGGGCACAACTTGCCCTAATATTGGCCTGTTTCCTTCTCTGTGCAAAAGGACATGTTTCAGCAAGTGTGA
>NW_020958364.1:0-1384 GCF_003031625.1 Empidonax traillii | reverse complement strand
CTTTTAATGCAACAGCACCACCTAGTGACTACTACATTACAATGCTTGCAAAAACTCAGCCAACAGCACCCCCTACAGACTGACACTAAAATTACGCAAAAATACAAAAAATTGAAATATTACAAAAAACTAAAAAAAACACCACCTCCTAACAAACACAAAGCACCATAATGAAAACAAAAAATCACACAACACCACCACCTACACACGACCAACAAAATAACATAAAAATATGAAAAATTAACCAATTAACCACTATCACAACAACAAAAACTAACCCTAAGACCCCTGAAACATAACCCAAACCCTAAAACACCTGCACCCAACCATACACCCAAACACAAACAGTCCATAACCCTAACACAAACCCTAACCAAAACACCAACTTACCAAAACACTAACCCTAACCAAAACACCCCCATACCATAAACCTAACCCTAACCGAAACACAACCACACTAAAAAACTCACTCTAATCCTAACACAACTTTACCAAAACACTAACTCTAACTGCAAAAACAACTTAACTACAACACTCACACAAACCCTAACCCTATATTAACACAAATTTAATCACCTAAGCGTTTAAGGACTTGAGAATTTAATGACTTGAAGATTTAATGAGTTGACAGTTTAATGAGTTGAGGGTTTAATGAGGTCAGGGTTAGGGTTAGGATTAGGGGTTAGGGTTAGCGGGTAGGGTTTAGGGCTAGGGTTAGGGTTAGGTTAGGGTCAGGGTTAGGGTTAGGGGTTAGGGTAAGGGTTAGCGGTTAGGATTAGCGATTAGGGTTTAGGGCTAGGGTTAGGGTTAGAGTTAGGTTAGGGTCACAGATAGGGGTTAGGGTTAGGTGTTAAGGTTAGGATTAGCGATTAGGGTTAGGGTTTAGGGTTAGGGTTATGTTAGGGTTAGGGTTTAGGGTTAGGGGGTAGGGGTAGGGTTAGGGTTAGGAATAGGTTAGGTTTAGGGTGTAGGCACCGTTTAGGTTGAGTAAGGGATAGGTTTACAGTTAGGGGATGGAGGTTATTGTTTGGTTTAGGCTTAGAAGTTTTTTTAAGTGTAGGTTAGGGTGAGGTTTAGGATGAGGGTTAGGGTGCCATTAGGGTTAGGGTAAGGGTTAGGGTTAGGATTTAAGGTTAGGGTTAGGGTTTAGGGTAAGGGTTAGGGGTTAGGGTTAGGAGTTGGGGTTAGGGTTTAGGGTTAGGGTTAGTTAGGGTTAGGGTTTAAAGGTTAGGGTTTAGGGTTAGGGGTTAGGGTTAGTGGTTAGGGTTAGTTAGTTAGGGTTAGTTAGTTAGGGTTAGTTAGTTAGGGTTAGTTAGTTAGGGTTAGTTAGTTAAGGGTTAGGGGTTAGGGTTAGGGTTAGTTAGGGTTAGGGTTAGTTAGGGTT
>NW_020958363.1:13038-14698 GCF_003031625.1 Empidonax traillii | reverse complement strand
CCCCCCCCCCCCCCCCCCCCCCCCCCCCCCCCCCCCCCCCCCCCCCCCCCCCCCCCCCCCCCCCCCCCCCCTTCCTGGCACCTACCGCCCGTTCCCGGCAGGATGCCAGGCTGGCATTGCCCCTCCTGCCGTCCCCGCGTGCCCGGGCCAGCTCCCTCCTCAGCGCCTCCTCCTCCCGCTGCAGCCGCTCTCGCTCCCGCTCCAGCTCCACCATGCGCTCCCCGAGCTCCCGGCTCTCGTTGGCCGCCCGCTCCCGGCACCCCCGCAGCTTCCCCACGGCCTCGGAGCGCCACACCATCACCGCCACCGCCACCGTCACCGCCGCCACCAGCACCAGCAGCGCCGCGCACAGCGCCAGCACCTTCAGCGTGGCCCTGGGCACCGCGGGGTCCATGCCGGGGGGCACTCGGGCACACTGGCACACGGAGCCGCTCCGGAGGCGCCTGCCCGGGGATGTGCCGGTGTCGCTCCCGTAATTGCCGCGTGTGGTTTTTTTTTTTTTCCCACCGAACACCCTTTTGGGCTGCGGTTTGGCCGCGGGTCACGGCCCAGAATAGACTCTGTTTGGGCTGGGAGAGGGGACAAGGCTCTGTCCCAGCTGGGGGGGTGAGCTAGGACATCTCCTGGGATGCTGAGGTTCCTGCCTGACCCCACAGGATGGGGGGTTTGGATCCCAGGGAGATGCAACAGCAACAAAACGCTGAATTTTCAGGGGGTTTATTGGAGAGCGGTTTAAAAGTGCTGAACTGTGGAGTAACTGCAGATCTTCACCGGGCTGCGTGGGCAAGGTCCCTCCTCACCCCACACCAGGGGACAGGGAATCACCGGGCCCATGTTCCCGCTGCTCCAGGTCACTTTTTGAGGAACAGCCAAAGGAAGAAGATAAAGAGGAGACACAGGGTGTTGGAGAGCTTGTTTGAGCCGCTGTTCTCAGAGGTCTGCTGGCTCCTCGTTTCCCTGAGCTGGTCATGCAGGGCCTGGTTCTGCAGCTGGAGCTCCTCCCTGTGGGGGACGGGGATGGTGGGTGACAGAGCGGGGGGCTGGGGGAGGTGAGGGAGTGGGGGGCTCACCTGCGGCTCTGCTCCTGCTCCAGCTGCTCCTGCTGCCAGGAAACCTCCATCCTCAGCTGCCTGTTCTCCTCTGAGGGGAGGGGACAGCACGGGGGTCAGGGGTCAGGGATTGGGGTCACCCAGGGGACAAGGGTCACCCAGGGGACAAGGGTCACCTAGGGAGAGGGGAGCAGGATGACACAGGGGACTGTGATCAGGGTGACCTGGGGGATGAGGATTAGGGTGTGCTGGGGGACAGGGATGAGGATTAGGGTGTCCTGGGGGACAGGGATGAGGGTGGGCCCAAGGGTGTGGATCAGTGTCCCAGGGCATGAAGGTGACCCAGGAACAGGGATCAGGGTGTCCCAGGGCACAAGGGACCAGGCTGTATCCTGGCACAAGGACCAGGACAACACAGGGGACAGGGCTCAGGATGTCCCAGGTGCTGCTGCCCCCCCTCCCGATGCAGGACTCACCCTCCAACCGCGTTACTTGGGCCAGGGCTTGCTCCAGCTCCGAGGCTTTCCCCTCCAGCACTCCCTGGGCAGGGGTAGAGGGAATGGCTGGAGACCCCGGCTCAGGATCCCCCCCTCACCTGCAGGTTTGGGGGT
>NW_020958363.1:3135-11538 GCF_003031625.1 Empidonax traillii | reverse complement strand
TGAGGCTGATTTTCGACATCTGGGGAATGAAAAGGCTTTGGCAGGTTCAGCGAACTGTCAGCGAAAAGGCTTTAAAGATGTTGTTATTATTATTTATGGGCTGGAGCCTGAGGAGGAACCGAGGCCAAAGGGTTCAAAAATAGCTTAAAAACCGGGAAGGGATGTTTTTTTCCAGAGCCGGCTCGTTTTTTTGAACGGCGATATTGAGGTGCAAAGGGTTCAAAAATATATTGAAAAAGCAACTGGGAGAGGAATGTGCAGCAGCGAGGGCTGTCCCGCAGCCGGCGCACTGGAGCGTTCCCGTGGCATCCCGCCTCGGGATCGCTGCGGAAAACAAGTGTTAGCGCTCCGGGCAGCCCCTCTCCTGCTTCCCGCTGTTCCCCCTTCCCTTCCCAGCTCCCAGCTGCCGACAGCCCCGCTCCCAGGGGACTCCCAACGATGCCCCCGCTCCGGCAGGGATTGGGGTCCCCCCGCCCCCGGTTTGCCCGCGTTTGGGGTCGGTGTTTTTTCCTGCTCCGGCAGGTTGTCCAGAGGGAACGCCGGGAGCGGAGCGGCGTCTCTTGGCCAGACGGCCTGGAATTCGGCAGCTGGATCGCGGCAGAGACGGGGAGCTGGCACCTCCCGTGTCCCCCCCGTGACTGGATGCGCAGGGATGCTCCGAATTGCCAGGGGATGCTCCAGTTTGGGGGGCCCTGGGGATGCTCTGGATGCCCGGGGATGCTCTGCTTTGGGCTGCCCAGGGATGCCTGAGTTTGGGGTCCTCACAGGTGTTCCAATCTGGGGGTCCCCAAGGATGCTCTGGTTTAGGATTCCCAGGAATTCTCTGGTTTGGGGTTCCTGGGGATGCTCTGGATACCAGGGGATGCTCTGGTTGAGGGTCTCCTGGGATGTTCCAGATTGGGGCTCCCTGGGGATGCTCTGGATGCCCAGGGATGCTCCACTTTGGGATCCCAAGGGATTCCCTGGTTTGGGATCCCCAGGGATGCTCCAGTTCTGGATGTGGGATGGAGGAGCCTCCTCTGCACCCCCGGGGCTGGAGCCCTGGGCAGGATGAGGCCCCTGAGCAGGAGCTACTGCACTGGAAGAGGAGTAGAATGGGGAGGGGACTCACAGGGGCACATTTTGGGGGTCGGCAGCTCCACCCCCCCTCAGCCCCCACTCCATGGCTTGGCCCTAGCAGATGGTGGGGAACAGCCCCCCCAGACCCCTCGGAGGGGCTGAGAGGGGTGTCCAGGGCTGGCTCAGCTCCTCTGCTTTTCCCTTTCATCCCCGGCCTGCGCCTGTTCCCTCTCAGCCTGAAATGTGGGTTTTTTCTCCTATTTTGGGTCAGCTTTTCAGCTGCTTTCTTTTATTATTTTAATTTAGGCACTGTCATTATATTTTCCATTATTTCAAAGAAAAAAAAAAAAGAAAGAAAGAAAGGGAAGCAGTCGAGCAGCTTCCCAAGGTGCTTTCCAGCCCCGAGCAGCTTTTGTTCCCGGCCTGAGCCAGGACGTGCTCGTGGGGCACAGCGTGGTGGAACCCCCTGTCCTTGGATCCCACCTCCCTTGGGGGTTGGAGGGGGTGGTTTGGGGGATGCAGGGACGCTGTTGGAGGAGGAAATATCCAAACAGGAGCTCCATCCCCGCTGTGGGGGCCGATGTGCCGGCACATCCCCTTCCCTCTGCCGTTGGGCTCCGGCCATCCCTAATTGCCGGGGCGGGCCGGGAGCTGCCGGCTCTGGGCTCCTGTTCCCTTCCCTGCTCTGCTATTCCCTTTTGGCAGGGGCTGGGGGGTAACAAGAAGGAGCTGAGCCTCCCCCACCTGCCTTCACCATCATGGCAGGGACCCCGGTCCTCGCGGTGCCCCCTCTCCTGCATCACGGGAGCATTCCCGGCGCGTTTCCATCCCTGTCCCTGCCTCCAGCTGGATGGACCCCCCTACACACCCCATGATGCTTAATCCACATCTCAGTCACCTCCAGGGGTATCCCCCTCTGGAGCTGCCGTGGGTCCCACAGATCCGAGTGGCAGCCCTTTCTGCTCAGGATTCAGGGAATTGGAGGCCAAAGGATCCCAGCTGGCAGCCAGGAATGCTCAGTAAGGCCTGGAAGCCTGGAGGGGCCTGGGGGTTATTTTGGTACCCGTGGCACGCAGGTGGGGCGTGGGCCTGCCTGGTGGGAGGTGGGGGATTTGGGATCAGCATCAGAGGGCTCCTCATCCAGAGCTGGGAAGGTGCAGGACCCTCGGGATTGGGGATTGGAGCCCCACACCTGGGGGGAGCAGCAGGAGGGTTTTGGCTGCAGCCCCCAGCCCAGCCCCTGACCCTGGGCGGGTTTCCAGCCCTCGGGAATGCGGGGCTGGGCTGGACACCCAGCACCGACCTCCCGCAGCCCTGGCACATCCCTGCCCGTGTGCCCCTGGCCCCTTCTCCGTGCCCTTGGGATTGGGGGTCTCGCCAGCCCCTTCTCCTGCTGTTTTCTGCCTTTTCCCCCCCCATTCTCCTCCCCGGCTCCATAAATAGCAGCGGGAGCCGCTTCCATCTGCCCTGCCCGCGCAGCTGCCTGCACCAAGCCAAGCAGATGGTGGAAAACAATCCTGCCCGCTGGCATTCCCCCCGGATCCAGCCTCTCCTGACCCGCCCGGCCCCGCGGCTGCTGCCAGCGGCGTCCGTGGGGGAGCATCCCTCGGACTTCCCTGTGGAGGGGCACGTGGATCCCTGAGGGGCAACTCCTGGCACCCAGGGACAGGCAGCATCCGGGGAAAGGCAAACAGCATCCAGGGATGAATAGGACCCAGGATAAGCAGCATCCAGGGAACGGCAGCACCCGGATCAGGCAGTATCCAGGGATTAGAAGCACTCATGGACCAGGAGCATCCAGGGACAGGGAGCATCCAGGGAAAAGCAGGCCCAGGAACAGGCTGCACCCAGAATTTGGGCAGGGTGGGACCCCCACGATGGAGTCTTGGCATTCCAGGTGCCTCCTCCCTTGCTGTACTGAGGCGTCGCCCACCCGACGTGCCGGCATCTGGCTGCGGTGGGTTCCGATCCCGGTGGGATGGGGAGGGAGAAGGGTTGGGATTTGGCTGCTGATTTGGCAAAAGCCCCCTGACCCCCCCTTTCCGAGGGGCCTCGTGTCCCCTTTGATCTCGCGAGCGGCCGCATCCAGTAAAAGGGTGAAAAAATGCCTCGCTGGGGCCAAAGCGGGTTGTAAAAGGGAAATGTTGTCCCGGGTTTGGCCCCATAAACGCCGCCTGTTCCATTACAGCATCCGCCGGAGCCGCGGGTGGGAGAGGGCATGGGGGGGGGGACCCACAAAATCCACCGTGAGCCTTGGTGGGGACAGGCAGACATCAGCAGGACGGACACCCCCTGCCCCTCACCCTGGTGGGGGTCACCCAGGAGGGGTCCGGCTCCTGCACTGGGCACATCCTCGTGCCGGGGGGGGGGCCCTGGGGCTGGATGGGGCCCCCCCTCCCCGGCTGCCACGTCCCCCGGCCGCGGGGAGCTGGCACGGGGCCCCCCAGAGCCTCTGCCAGCGCGGCTGAACCGGCCCCAAGGCAAACAGGAGCAGCCGGGACGGTGCTACCGAACAGGGGCAGGGGCTGGAGGGGCGGGGGGAACACACGTGTCTGGCCCCCCCCCTCCCCGTCCCGAGAAGCCCAGCAGCCAGGCGGGTGTACACACAACTCTATATTTCGTAATAAATAATGTACAAACCTGCCCCGCGTGCCGGCGCCTCTGCCGAGGGGTCACCAAGGGTGCCAAGGAGGGGGGGTCAGCACCACAGCTGGAGGGTTGATACCACAGGGAGGGCACCTGATCCGCATTATCCTGGCGTTTTCCCCCCTGCGAGCCCCTCGTTTCCTTGATGGGTGCCCTGGTGTGGGCACTCGGGAGCTCTGCGGGGCAGGGACCCCCCTCCCATCCCAGCCCCATCCCCTCTTTGCTTCCACCCCCTCTTTTATTCCTTTTATTTAAATACCCCGTGGGGCTGTCCCGGGGCTGAGCACCAAGAGCTGCCCCGCGTGGGGCTGGGCTGGGGGCAGGGACAGCACCGGAGGAGCCGACGGGGCCCACTGTCACCCCCATCCCCATGCCCTGGTGGTCCTGCTCCCCGCTGTGCCCTGGGTGGGCCCCGCTCAGCATGTCCCCCCCCTCGGTCGTTATAAATGAGCGCAGGTAAAAAGCGACGGGGAAAGGGAGGGCAGAGCTGAGCCAGGGAGGGGGCACGGGGGGCCCGCGGCGCTCAGGGCTGACCCCGCACCCGGCCCGGCCTCCGCGGGCTGCTGGGGGTCCGGCGGATGGGCGTGGGGCCCGGGGCCCGGGCGCCGGAGGGGAAGTCCATCACCTCGGGGGGGGCGCGGCGCACCTCGCCAGCCCCCATCTCCCGCCGGATCTCGGCCAGCGCCTCGGCTGGGGCCGTCAGCAGGCGCTGGAAGAAGCTCTCCCGGCCCGGCGGCCGCTCCTGGCACACGAAGGTGACGGCCGTGCCCGCGCCCGCCTTCATCTCCCGCGAGAAGCCGTCGGAGGTGCCGTCGAAGCAGCGGCCGATGGCGATCTCCTTGGCCAGGCGCGGGTTCTGGTCCGTCACCGTGTAGATGCCGTAGTTGTGGCCCAGCGGGTCCAGCGGGGCCAGCATGGCGAAGGCGCCGGTGTGGTTGTTGTCGGCGGGCGGCGGGTGCCGGCTCAGGTACTCGCGCAGGAGGCCGTTGACGGCCGTGCGGCGGCAGCTGCCCTGGGGCACGACGGACACCAGGGTGCGGTCGGCCAGGCCCTGGTCGAAGAGCATCCCGCTGCACTTGAACTCCACGCAGGCCGCCGAGGTGCCGTCCAGCGCCGCGTCCCGCACGCTGCGCGCGTCCCGCAGCCCGTAGAGCTGCCCCCGCGTGCGGGGGTGGGTGCCCCCCGCGTTGCGCGACCTCACCATGTACTCCTGCGGCCCCTCGATCTGCACCTTGATGAAGCAGGCCCTGAACTCCTGGGGGTTGGGCCACCACGACAGGTAGTCCCCGGTCCAGGAGGTCAGGTCACTCTCCTTGAAGGGCACCACGTTGTACTCGTACTTGTCCACCTCCACGCGGTAGAAGCGCAGGTGGTTGGCGCTGGCCGGCGCCCGCTCGCACTCCTCCAGGCTGCGGTACGAGTAGATGGGGCCGTTGCTCTCGTCGACGTTGTTGGGGTCGGGCTTGGCCACGTTGATCTGGAAAGCCGTCTTCTTCAGGTCGGGGTCGTCGTGGTCCGAGCGGCGGTAGCCCAGCTTGCCCAGGTAGGGCTGGGACACCCCGACGGCGCTGGGGTTGAGCTTGGGGCTGGAGGCCACGGCTTCCAGCTCCTCCCCGCCCAGCGTGGCGGTGACGTAGGCCGAGTAGGCGTCGGGGCGCTGGTCGTCGCAGAAGGCGGGCAGGCAGGCGCCGTTGGGGCCCGTCACCACGCTGTCGAAGCGGCCCCAGGCCCGCGGGTTGCTGGGGTAGCCTGGCTGGGGCTCCAGGTTGATGAGGCTGATGACCACCCCTTCCAGCTGCTCGTAGGCGTTGAACTTCTCGTTGCTGTAGGCCCTGACCTTGACGAAGCAGCGGCGATCCTCCGGCACGTCCAGGTTGAAGAGGCGCCGCTCCCGGATCTCCAGGTTCCCCACCAGGAAGGTCCTCTCCTCCCTCCTGCTCCGGCTGCCCCCAGCTGGGCGGAGGATCCCCTCCTCCTCCCACAGGCCGGTCTCGGGGTTCAGGGACCACAACTTCATCTTCTGCAGGTGCTCCGGCATCCAGACCTGCCCCGTGTCCATCCGCACCTGCACCGGCCCCGTCTGCAGCGCCGCGCCGCTCTCCCCTTCCCGAAAATCCACAGAGAACATGCCGTAGGTGCGCAGGGGGACGATCTCGCCCTCGGTGTTGGCGAAGCTGAGGTCACTGGAGGCGGCGCTGGCCGTCGTCACGTCCCTGGGGTCCAGGAAGGTGACGCTGGCTCTGACCGTGCCGTTGAAAACCTCCCCGGAGGGGCGCAGGAAGGCGCCGGCGGGAAGGACGAGCTCCCCGATGGGCTCCCGGCCGCTGGCCTCTCCCAGCGGGATGGCGTTGCCCTGGCTGCCATCCAGGTCCACCGGCTCCTTCTTCCGCAGCACCTTCACCTCGTGGTACACGCTGCCCCCGCGGCGGTCGAAGGGCAGGACCTTGACGGCGTCCACGAAGCGCTGCTGCCGGTCCACAAAACGGGCCACCAGGCGCTGCGTGTCCGGCGGCACCTCGATGGTGAAGGAGCCCTTGTAGCCGGTGAATCCCACCTTCCTGCCGCCCAGGAAGATCTGCCCGAAGCGCAGGGGCTCCCCGGTGTCGGCCGCCGTCACCCGGCCCTGCACCAGCACGCGGGGCTGGGCGCAGGGCCCGCAGCCGCACTCGGCCACCACCTTGACGGGCAGCAGGGAACCGGCGCAGGGGATCTCCCGCAGCTCCATCCTGCGCACCCCGCAGCAGTGCCCCGTGGGCCCCCCGCAGCCAGAGGGGTCAGCGGGGCCGCCGGCGCACGGCGAGGGCGGGCACCGCCCCACATTGTAGTGGCGGGAGCCGGTGGCATCCTGGGGACACTCGCTGGGCAGCTCCACCAGGTTTGGCTCCGGCTCTGAACGGCAGCTCTGCTGGCCCTGGGCTGGGGGCACGGATGGGTCAGGGTTAGCGGGGTCAGGGTGGTGTTCCCCACCCCGGGGTGACGCTGCAGTGAGCAGCGTCCTGTCCTCACCCAGCACGGTGAGCTGCGCCGGTGCCGAGCGGATGGCGCCCGCCTCGGAGCTGGCCTTGCAGTAGTAGGTGCCCGCCTGCTCTGGTGCCAGCCCCCGCAGTGCCAGGCGGCTGCCGGGCTGCTGCGCCTTCCTCTCCAGCAGCGTCCCGTTGTGGTACCTGCGGGCACGGGGACGGGCTCAGCGGGCCCACGCCGGGCTCTGCCCTTCCCTGCCTCCCCCAGTCCCGGCTCACCAGTAATACTTCCTGGGCACGGGGGTGCCCGAGGCTTTGCAGCAGAAGGTCACGTCCTGCCCGGCCTCCCGAACCTGCGTGCTGGGGTGCAGCACCATGTAGGGCTTCTCTGCCAGGGGGAGAGGGTGGGAAAAGAGCCATGGACACCCCTGGATGGCCCCCCAGCCCCCACAACCCCTCGGGGGGTTCACTGCCCCCCACCCATCCCTCCATGCTCACCCAGCCGCCGCAGCCTCAGCTGCACCGGGGCCACGCCAGAGCCGTTGGAGGTGACGGGAGCCAGCGCCGGGGCAAAGCCCTCGTGGTGGGCGCTGATGTTGGCAGCGCCCTGGCACAGCCCCGCCGTGACGGTGAAGCGCCCGTGGGCATCGCTGCGGCCCAGCAGCGCCGGCGGGGAGCCCTCCAGGTAGATCCTGGCATCCGGCAGAGCCGCCCCAGAGCCGGTGATGACGGTGCCCCGCAGTGTGTGCTCAGGGCAGGCTGTGGGGGCGTGGAGCTCAGACCCCCCGGCCGGCGGGCACCGGGGAGGGGGGTTCCCATCCCCACATCCCCGAGGACGGTACCTGGGCAGGGCGAGGGGGGACATTTCTGCACCTCGGTGGGGCGGCCGGGGCATGGGGTCTTCTTGGCGGCCTTGCAGCTCCGGCGCCGGACGCGCGTCCCGGCGCTGCCGCAGCTGCGGGAACAGGGGCCCCAGGAGCCCCACTCCGTCCACGCGGGCTCTGCGGGGGGACACCGCGTGGGAATCAGGTACCATGGGCCCCTCGACACCCGGCCTGGGGTGGTCCTGAATCCCAGAGGGTCCCCAAACAAAGGGCTGCCCCCACCTCCATGCTGGACGTCACCAGGAGATGAGCTGCCCCCAGGGGCAGGTGGGTGTCGGCAGAGGGGTTTTGGGGTCCCTACCTGGGCAGGGCCCGGCGCTGCAGGGCCGGCGCTCCACGGCTTTGCCCTTGCACTTGACCTCCTTGAGGGCGGCCACGGGGCGGGCGCTGAGGCAGCGGCGGGCGCGGCTCTGGGTGCCGCTGGTGCCGCAGGCGCTACGTGAGCAGGGGCTCCACGAGGACCAGTGGGACCAGTAGATGTGCTCTGGGGAGGGGTAGAGGCCTTAACCGGGGACCTGCCACCTGCCCCCACGGCGTGGCTGCTCTGGGGGACCCACAGCTCCAGTGGGGATGTGGGGCAGGGGGGTGATGAGCAAGGGGAGGGCACGGCGATGGGTGATGAACCCCCCCCCCCCAAGGTGCCAGTGGGGTCTGGGGAGGTGGGAGGCAGGTGGGACACACGTGGGATGGAGGGATGGACTCACCCAGCGGGCAGAGGAAGCGGATGTGGTAGTTGGAGCAGGTCTTGCCTGGGGGCTGCTCCTTGTTGATGCAGCGGAAGCCCTTCTTGGGGCTGGCGTGCACCACCTCGCCCACCTCCTCGGGCAGCTCCCACTCGGTGGTCCGGGCCTGGA
>NW_020958363.1:1400-3114 GCF_003031625.1 Empidonax traillii | reverse complement strand
ACACACGTGGGATGGAGGGATGGACTCACCCAGCGGGCAGAGGAAGCGGATGTGGTAGTTGGAGCAGGTCTTGCCTGGGGGCTGCTCCTTGTTGATGCAGCGGAAGCCCTTCTTGGGGCTGGCGTGCACCACCTCGCCCACCTCCTCGGGCAGCTCCCACTCGGTGGTCCGGGCCTGGATGGCCACGGGCCGCTCGCAGACGCGGCCCCGGTAGTAGAAGCGAATGGCCTCGAGGCTCTCGTGGTCCCCGTCCCCCCCGGGGTGGTCGATGTTGAACCAGGACGTCCACTCTGCACCTCTGCCTGCGGTGGAGCCGGGCCCTGAGTGCCCCCTGCCCACCCCCTGCCCCCCTGGGCACCCCAGGGTGACACCCGGGGACATCCTGGGGACGTGGGGATGGAGGGATGTGGCGTGGGAATGGTGGGGAGCAGGAGGGGCGGGTGGCGCAGGGTGGGCATTGCCTCGTGTGGCATTGAGGGGGGCACGGTGTCCCCAGGGCTCGGGGACAGCCGTACCTGCCGTGTCCAGGTCCAGCTCTGCCAGGTCTGGGGTGGTTTTCCAGGGTTTTCCCGCCGTTCCGCCCTTCCCGGGCTCTGAGTCATTCTCCAGGGGCTCTGGGGGATGCAAAGGGTGGGAGAACCCCCGACCAGGGCACCCCATTCCAGGGGCACACAGAGGGACCCTGGCTGGGCCATGGGCACCAAAACAAAGCTGTGTCCCAGCGGGGATGGGGACCCTGAGACCCCCCAGACCCTCATGGTCATCCAGAAAAGGGGTTGGGGTGGGATTTACTGGTTCCACAGGATGTCACAGCTAGTGGCACCATCCAGGGTGGCCAAGGAAGGGCCACAGCCTCCTGGCAGCCAGGGATGGATCCAGAGGTGTCCATGGAAAATGCTGCCTGTGATCTCCCGCCTGTCTCAGGGTGAGCTCATCCCCAGGGAGGGATGTGGGACAAGGACACGACCCTGAGTGCCCACACAGCACCCACCACGGCATGGACCCGGGGTCACACTGAGCCAGCAGGGGCTTCCTGGGCCTCAGCCAGCCAGTGCCAGGGTCAGCAGGGCTGGGGGGGACACAGCATGGGACATGTCCCCACCCCTCCAGTGCCATGGCCCAGGAACCCCCTGAGCGTCACCAGCGTGTCAGATGTCAGAGGGACCACCCAGCTGCGACCATGACCCTGGCACACGCCTGGCCCCAGCACACATCAATCACCACGCTGGCACACATCAATCACCATTCTGGCATACATCACCATCCTGGTACACCTCATCACCCTGGCACACCTCATCACCCCCAGTGAACACTCAGCCCCATCCCCATCCCCATCCCCATCCCGCCCCTCTCCGCCGCCTCCAGCCCCCAGGAATGCAGTCCCCGTGCCACGGGGATGGCAGAGCCACCTTACCTGTGGCCCCGGCACTGTGCAGGGCGGCGAGAGCCAGGAGTGCCAGCGCCAGCTCCCCCATGGCTGCTCCGGCCGGCACTGCGAGCGGCGGCGGCTCCGCGGGGCTTTATAGGAGGCCTGTCCCCCTGGCTCCTGGCACACGGGGCTGGAGCCAAGTGGGAAGCGGGAGGGAGCCCTCCCCGAGCCGGCCGTGCTGCCGCTCCAGCCCGGGAAACTTGAGGGCTTGTTTTTGTAAAGCTGCTAAAATTGGATGCACTTGGGAATGCGGAGGGAGGGAAGGGGAAGAGGCGAGAGCGAGCC
>NW_020958363.1:0-1379 GCF_003031625.1 Empidonax traillii | reverse complement strand
ACACACGTGGGATGGAGGGATGGACTCACCCAGCGGGCAGAGGAAGCGGATGTGGTAGTTGGAGCAGGTCTTGCCTGGGGGCTGCTCCTTGTTGATGCAGCGGAAGCCCTTCTTGGGGCTGGCGTGCACCACCTCGCCCACCTCCTCGGGCAGCTCCCACTCGGTGGTCCGGGCCTGGATGGCCACGGGTCGCTCGCAGACGCGGCCCCGGTAGTAGAAGCGAATGGCCTCAAGGCTCTCGTGGTCCCCGTCCCCCCCGGGGTGGTCAATGTTGAACCAGGACGTCCACTCTGCACCTCTGCCTGCGGTGGAGCCGGGCCCTGAGTGCCCCCTGCCCACCCCCTGCCCACCCCCTGCCCCCCTGGGCACCCCAGGGTGACACCCGGGGACATCCTGGGGACGTGGGGATTGAGGAATGTGGCGTGGGAATGGTGGGGAGCAGAAGGGGTGGGTGGCGCAGGGTGGGCATTGCCTCGTGTGGCATTGAGGGGGGCACGGTGTCCCCAGGGCTCGGGGACAGCCGTACCTGCCGTGTCCAGGTCCAGCTCTGCCAGGTCTGGGGTGGTTTTCCAGGGTTTTCCCGCCGTTCCGGCCTTCCCGGGCTCTGAGTCATTCTCCAGGGGCTCTGGGGGATGCAAAGGGTGGGAGAACCCCCGACCAGGGCACCCCATTCCAGGGGCACACAGAGGGACCCTGGCTGGGCCGTGGGCACCAAAACAAAGCTGTGTCCCAGCGGGGATGGGGACCCTGAGACCCCCCAGACCCTCATGGTCATCCAGAAAAGGGGTTGGGGTGGGATTTACTGGTTCCACAGGATGTCACAGCTAGTGGCACCATCCAGGGTGGCCAAGGAAGGGCCACAGCCTCCTGGCAGCCAGAGATGGATCCAGAGGTGTCCATGGAAAATGCTGCCTGTGATCTCCCGGTTGTCCCAGGGTGAGCTCATCCCCAGGGAGGGATGTGGGACAAGGACACGACCACTGGTATCTACACAGCACCCACCACGGCACGGACCCGGGGTCACACTGAGCCAGCAGGGGCTTCCTGGGCCTCAGCCAGCCAGTGCTAGGGCCAGCAGGGCTGGGGGGGACACAGCATGGGACATGTCCCCACCCCTCCAGTGCCATGGCCCAGGAACCCCCTGAGCGTCACCAGCGTGTCAGATGTCAGAGGGACCACCCAGCTGTGACCACGACCCTGGCACACGCCTGGCCCTGACACACATCAATCACCACGCTGGCACACATCAATCACCACTCTGGCATACATCAATCACCACCCTGGCACACATCACCATCCTGGTACACCTCATCACCCTGGCACACCTCATCACCCCCAGTGAACACTCGGCCCCATCCCCATCCCCATCCCCATCCCCA
>NW_020958362.1:13427-14702 GCF_003031625.1 Empidonax traillii | reverse complement strand
ATGGCCCTTCCTGTGATTTCCCTCTGGTCTGGACAGTAAATTAGGAATGTTGTCTCATGGAATCAGGGGACCATTGTGACACTGCCCAGAGCCTTTGTGTGCCTGCACTCCTGGCCTGCAAGGATCTGCTCTCAGGAGTCCCTGGGGAGGCTTTGTCAGTGCCTGCCCTCAGTGGGGCCCAGCAATGCTTCAAGGGACTTGGCCTTTGGCTTCTGACTTTTTGAGCAGCTTCTTCAATCTTCTCTCAGTACCTCAGGATGATGGACTTGTCTCTAAACACGCTGTGGGACTCATTAAAATACAGAAAACTGAATTATTTTTTTTCTTTAATTGTCTTTGTGTCTTCAAGTCTTAAACAACTAATTGGAGTTGTTTTGTAGTTTAGCTGAGGAGGAAGATTTTTAGATGGAAGTCACAAAAATATAATTTTCTATGAAAAGGAGTGATTTCCACAGAGCCTTGGGATATAAGAGGGTCAGGGTGCAAAGGATTTGAACAGAAAGATAAGGGGGCAAAAGAGATTAGTAGCATTTAATCATTGACCAACTTCACAGTTATCAAGTGATTCAATATAATTTGTGCAATTGAACTGTGACTGAATTATAGATTCACAATAACAACACTCACATCACAGTCAATTCACACCCACACACAGGCAGAGATGTGTGGACACTTCAAGGTTTGGGTGTGTAAAGGTCCCTCTTCAAAAGTCTCCTGGTTGTCAGTGAAACCCTCCCACACATCCCTTTGTGTTTCCCAACAGACAAGGTTCCCTGAGGCCCTGCAGGGTCACAATGGCCCCTTTATTCCATGAGTTTCCTTGGCTGCAGCATCAAAGGGATGACTGAGGGTTATCAAATATTGGTACAGAATGTCCAGGAAAGTGGTTGAGTCCCCACAGAATCACAGAATTGTTAAGGATGGAAAACATCTCTGAGATCATGGAGTGCAACCATGAACCCAACACTGGCATCTCCACCACTGAACCGTGTCCCCAAGTGCCACAGCTCAGTGTTTTCTGAACACTTCCAGGGATGGTGACTGTAAGACCCCAGGTGTGAGAAATATCTCAAATTAAAATTTCGTAGACGGCCAAATAAAGTGAAACAAAGAACTTTTATTTTCAGCGCGCGCTGGGTGCGGTCAGGTTTGCCTCGTGCCAGGGCCTGAGAACACACCGAGATGGGCGGGCCAGTTCTTTTTAAGGTCTCTTGATTTGCATAATTGTTCTCTCGTTCCTCCCATGCTCGGCTCTGCTCTTTTCCTTCCTTAAAA
>NW_020958362.1:4163-6694 GCF_003031625.1 Empidonax traillii | reverse complement strand
AGACCTTCGCTTAATACAAAAAGTTTAACTTTAAGTTCTTCCCCTTGAGGTATTAACCCTATCCCCAATGGTCCCATTAAATCTCTCCCCAACAAATTTGTTCCGGCTTGGGGCACTATCAATAAATCCCTTTTCAGTGTTTTTCCATTTCCCCGTACTAATACTGAGGGTGCTACAGAAACTTCAAATCTTTCTCCCTTAGCTCCCAGTGCAGTAACTTTCTGATCAGATATTTCTACTCCTAAGGGGGGCTGAGTTACGCATGTTCGCTGAGCCCCTGAATCCACCAGAAAGGTGGTTTCTTCCTCCTGGGGTCCTAATTTCAGATTTATCAAGGGCTCCCTTTCTGTTTCTAACTCCAGGAGGAAGAGGAGCCCCTGACACCCCTAATCTGAATTCTCTTGTAGCTGGAAGACTTGAATATCTTGCTGTCGCTTTGGGCACTCTCTCCTGAAATGACCTATTTTTCCACAATAATAGCACTCTCCCTTCCTCTCATGTACAGGTGAGCAGGTTAAATTTTCTCTTAGCTTTTGTGACACTCGAGGAGGTCTTTTGGGAATCCGAACTTCTTGTTCTTTGCTGCCTCCATAACTATGTTTATTCTGTGGCAGCTTTGTGTATCCCTGCTCTGTGGTCTGTCTTTCCTCTTGTTTGTTTACTTCTTTAACTGTGGCTACCATCAGCCGGGTTTTCTGCTTCTGTCTCTCCTCATCCCTCCGAACATATACTTTCTGTGCTTCCTTTAACAGCTCGTTCAAATCTCTTTCACTCCAGTCTTCTAGCTTCTCTAACTTCTTCCTAATATCTATCCATGAGTGAGTCACAAAGTTGGCCTTCAACAACTGCTGCCCTTTTGGAGTATCTATTCGAACTCCTGAATATTGCTGTATATTTCTCTTTAATCTCTCCAACCATTCAGTAGGTGACTCATCCCTTCCCTGTCTCCCATCAAAGGCCTTGACCATATTCTGTACCCGGGGTGCTGCTTCCTTGATCCCTTTCACAATACAATTCCGATAGTCTATCATATTTTGCCTTCCTTCTTGTGTATTTTGATTCCAATTTGGACGAGCCACTGGCATCTTCTGTTCTCCATTTTGACCATGCACCCCCTGGGGATGTTCTCTATCCCACACACGGATTCCTGCTGCTCTAATCATGTTCCTTTCCTCTATAGAAAATAATATTCCTATTATACTTTGCATTTCCTCCCATGTGTATATGCTAGGTCCTAAGAACTGATCAAATTGTTCTGCTAGACCTAATGGATCTTCCAGAAGTTTTTTCATTCCTTTTGTAAATTCTTGTACCTCAGTGCTTGTTAGAGGAACATTAACATAACCTATGCCCCCTTCTGCTCCTTGCATCGGAACCTCTCTAAGGGGATACAGTTCCTTGGGTGCCTCTGAGCCCTGCCCCCTCCTGGTTCTACTCCGTGTCCGGGGAGGACTCGGGGAAGGTGCGGGGCTCGGGTCTTGCACCTCATTTTCCCCAGGATTAAGCGGGGGAGGATTCGGGATCATATTACCTGTAAGACTTTCTAAAGGGTCCCACTCTAAACCCTTTTTCTTTTTCTCATCTTTTTGTTCACTACTTGCTGTATGAATCGGGAATATCCCAACAGACCCTGTCCAGCAGGCTGCATATTCACTCTCCTCTGAATTTCGGGGTTGTCTTTTATTCACATAAACATTCAATGCTCGACAAATCCACTTTTCAAACGAACCAAACTGAGGCCAATAAACGTTGTCTGTTCGTATGGGACTTTTCGTCCATTCATACATACAATATTGGATCATGACTGCCTTGTCTTTACCCCGCGTTTTCTCTGATTCGTCCCATGTCTCTAACATTCTCCCCAATGGGCTCTCCTGTGGAATACTGGGGGTCTTTTTTGACCCTCCCTTTCCCGGGGATTTCTTACTTTTGCCCGCCCCCATCCCGAGATGTCGGGACTCACACACTTCGAGATTTAGTCCTTCTCACGTTTTTAAACTTTGCTTTAAACTAAAGTGGAAAGCTGAAAAATTCCGTCTAAACCTGAGAGCAATCGCAAATCTTCGGCTATAACTGAAAAGCCGAGGGCTTCACAAAGCCGCCGGGAGCCGATCGGCAAAGCCGAAAGCCACCGGAACGCTCCGAGATCCTCCGGCTACACCCGAAAGTAGCTGATCGCGTTCCGGCTAAACCAAAAAACCCAAGGGCTTCAAAAGCCCCCAGAAGCCTCCCGACAAAGCCGAAAGCTGTCGGAACGCGCCGAGAGCCCCCGGCCACACTCAAAAGTAGCCGAGCGTGCCCCGGCCAAACCGAAAAACCCAAGGGCTTCAAAAGCCCCCAGAAGCCGCCCGACAAAGCCGAAAGCTGTCGGAACACTCCCAGAGCCTCCGGCCACACCCGAAAAGGCTCTCAATTGGAACTGGGTCCCTGCGAGAATCCTCCCACTCCCCGGACCCCCCGAAAAGGCCTTCAATTTTAATCGGGTCCCTGCGAGAAGCCTCCTGCTCTCCGGACCCCCAAAAAAGCCTTCA
>NW_020958362.1:0-1764 GCF_003031625.1 Empidonax traillii | reverse complement strand
GCAGCAGGGTAAAGATCTTCTTCGTGGCAGGTACAGAGGCCAATCTGGTCTTGCCCTCTACTATATTCTTTTTAGTGATCTCAAAGGCCTAGTTGGTGTATTAAAAGTTGGTTAAAGTTAATATATTTATTTAACAGTAATATTTGGTTCACAATGCTTTGTATAAAGAGGTAGTGTATCTACAGTTATAAATCTTGCTGTGAGATATAAGTCTATTTTGTTCTATGATTTTGGCATTATAGGTGACAATAATTTGGTAACTAAAATTCTCTTATGTTAAAAAAATGTTGTTTTCCTAAGGTCATAATGTCGTTCCTCAGGACAGGATAAGAGACAAAGGACTTTTCTTATTTATGTGAGTGTTCTGTTTCTGCTTTAGAGAGTTGTTTGTTGTGTGGAGATATCAGTCCTGTCTTTGAGTATGCTGAGTTGAATTAGTTGTGTGTGATGGTCTGATTTGTTTTGGTTTGAATATACTGTCAAATTTTTGCGTCTAAGTTTTATAGCAGCAGTGCTGATAAAGTGTTTAGCTTTAGAGGGAAACAAGATTTGTAAAGAACACAAGCAAAAATTGTAATGATTGTTTAGTGACAAAAGCAAAGAATTGGAATAAAAATTGGTTTGCTTTGGCTCTCAAGCTTAGTTTAGTTTTATTAACTAGGATTATTTCTTTTTTAACTTCTAAGCTATTGATTTTTGGCAAGGTAGAGGTAAAGCACTAGCTTTTATAATGGAAATCTTGGTTTAGCCAGCACAGAAATTTTCATAAACAACATTCTTTGTGTGATTGGAAGGAATATTTTTTAGTAGGGGTCATACCAGATAATTTTATAGTTAAATTTTATTAAAAAGTGTTCAGATTATAATAAAAATTATTCAGATATTTGTCAGATTGATGATATTTAGATGGCCAATTAATTTGCTACTTGCTTGCTTTCTTTTTGCACTAATAATTTGAATAAGTTTGTGAATATTTTTTTAGTTGTGTTGGCTTATATTAGTCTCTCATATTATCAGGACTTGTAATTTTTTAAAAAAATCAATATTGCTTATTAATGTTGTTCAGATAACTAAGTTACAGGTGCAGCACAAGAATGAAGTAAAGTTTTCAAACGGATTTTTTTAGGTGTCATTATAAACATCAACATGAAAGAAATAGAGTAACTAAACTGATCTACTTTTAGTAGCTTAATGGGTAATTTTGCAAAGGTCAGATAGTAGGACAACTCCTTCTTATTCCATTTAACGTTATAATATTCAACTAGGAAAAGAATGAAAACATAAAAAGTTGAACTTCTTTCACTCTTCCTTGAAGATTTTTCAGCCTTATATTTAATCACAACTTTGCAGCAAATCAGGCAGGTCAGCAGTGCTACCAATGCTACTTTTCAGCCTGGGGACTCCCCACCCACAATTTGTCTCCGAATTACCCTCAGTCATTTCAACCGCTCTAATCCAAGGTGAATAGTAAAGTAGGACACTATATCCATAGTCGGTACTTAGGAAAATAAACAGTTAAGTTACTATTACAATCTGCTCCAGCGTCTTCTGTTGGTTGGTAAGGAGTGTGGAGAATATTGTAGTTCAGTGGCTGCGTGAGAAAGGGCACAACCAGCAAGAGCTGGTCCCTTGGGAAAAGTATTTAGAGTAGCAAAATATTTAGAGTAGCAAAATGCGAGGTCGCTAATGATATCAGGACATCTGATGTTCTAGTTTGATGATCAAAGAAGAGACAATGTATAACTTGGTGATCACAGGAGGAAC
>NW_020958361.1:31351-32926 GCF_003031625.1 Empidonax traillii | reverse complement strand
GAGCTGACCGTTAGTCAAACAAGAACAAGTCTGCAGCTGCAGGAATGCAGAGGTCAGCAGAAAGCAATGTGTGAGAAACGGTGATAACAGAAACTTTTCCCAGGAATGTGTGCTTTAAGACTACCAATCGTTGGACTGTCTGAGGCGCATGGACAGTGTGTGCTGACCAATCATAATAGCATGCTGTGCTCCTGGTCGCGTGTCCAGGACTCAAAAGATTATATATTGAGTAGCCTTCTGATAATAAAACGGATTTGAATCTGCATCTCATAGATGTGTCGTTCTTTCCCGCTCGCTTGAATACCCACGGCACATATTCTTCTTGTCTTGAATAAGTCACAGTCCAGGTGAAAGAAAGGGAAGAGGCAAAGCAGATTTAGAAGCTGAGAAAGCAAAATGCATCCACGAAGTGACCTTATTTTAAATGTCAAGATATTTTATCACTTTCTTGCAACTTCCTATGATAACTACAATTTTGTTTTTCTATGCTGTCCATAAAATATTTTTTCAAAAGTATTTCTTTTTTTGTCCACATGTTTTTAGTGGAAAATGCCATGTTCTCTATGTATACACCTATGTACCATGGGCTTAATTTCATTCAAATAATGATTTTAAAAAAAATTTTCAGAAAGAGAAAAAACAAACTGTGGGGGAGCCCAGCTGGTTCTGGGCTCTCTGTAAGCTGAGATACCAAAGATGGAACTTCTTACACCTGGCAGAGGGTTAACCACGGACAGTACGACTGTGACACAGAGTGGGTTTCCTGTTAGGCGTGCTAACCTATTGTGTTAGGACGTGTAGCTATATCCAATCATGAGTTGTTATGATAGCGGTAAACCAATGCTGCATGTACATGTGTCACCCAGAACTGTATAAAGGTAGATACACTGTTTCAATAAAGCAAGCTGGTATCCTGAAACCATGTTGTGTACCACCCCAACCCATGACATATGGTGAATCCCGACGTGATTGCGAAGGAAGATAGAAGAGAACTCGACAAGACGACAAGAAGCGAACGAAGAATCGCTCGGGCGGGACGTCGAGAAGCCTCCGCCGGGAGGGCCAGACGGCCGCTGACCCCCCCAATTCGTTTCACTGCTTCTCAGCTCGAGATATCGCACACAGCTGAGAACCCTTTCGCTGTTGCTGAGACTTTTTTACTGCTTCGTAAGTTACTGAGCGTTCCGCTATCAGCCCTCCTGCCACGCTGCCCTGCTCCATCCTGGAGCGTTCATCATCTCGCTCCGCTCCCAGCCTTCTCGCAGGGCTGCCCCGCTCTCCCCCCGGAGGATTCGTTATCTCGCTCCACGTTCCAGCTGCAGCCCTACGGAAACTGCGTGGCTGCGTACGCAATCTGCGTGCTGCTGTACGTAAACTGCGTAGCCCCGCTCCTGACATCCCGGCTCCGTGCAGCGCTCCACCCCGCTCTGTGCCCGGTTCGCGTCTCTCCGCTATCACCGGATGTCCCTGTCTGTGCCCTGAGCGAGCAAAGACCATGCCCTGAACGTGTTCTGACTCGGCAGTGCCGTTTATTCCGAGCGGACCCAGCTTCGTTGCTCCCACAGCCGCCTGGCA
>NW_020958361.1:24943-30685 GCF_003031625.1 Empidonax traillii | reverse complement strand
CCCGCTCGGCTCGGACTGTTGCGAAATCTCGGTATCCCAGCAACTGCCGTTTTTCGGCTCTCGGCTGCTTAAAGGCAGCATTACAGCCACCGTTCGGCTTCGCTTTTTTTTTTATTGCTCTGCTTGTAACTCACAGAAGTACCTCCTGAAGCAATCTAGTACAGGTATTTTTGTCCCTGTGAGGACGGGGAGGCAGCTGCCAATTGTTGCCTGGGGGTGGATTCTAAGTGTAGCATTTTGAGAGCGGCGGTAAAGTCGCAAAAAGGGGGCCGACCCTATATTTAGACGCCTGGTTTAAGGCGAGGCTACCTAGAGAGTTCCACGCTTAGCAAGTGTGGAATCAAGTTAGATGCCCTGCTCCTGCAAAAAATGCTAACATGGAGCAGAGATCAAGGATATCAGACGACTTCTAAAGTTGTTTTCAGTGTGTCTGTGTGGGATGAATCAGACAAATCATTGTTCAAAAGTTCCACACATAATGACAAAGGAGTCATGAAGTTATTAATTTCCTGGCACCTGCTTTTTGAAGCACTAAAAGACTTTAAGAAGTCAAAACTACCAGTAATAATTTGAAAAAAAATAGAAAAAAGAGAGAAAAAATAAAAAAAAAATTAAAAAGAAATTTAAAAAAAAAAAAAAGGATGGATACCTTCCTGTTCAGCTAACTTTTGAGGACTAGTATTCTTATCCTCCAACAGACTGCTTTCTACCTGCCTGTTACACATGCACAAGCCACACGGACAACTCATTTATGGACATTCAGCAATGAGCAGAAGAAGATCTGGACATTCAGCACTGAGAAGAAGGAATACCATTCTTGTGGACTGATGAAAGAAGGACTGGTTGATTCTTTGCCTACGTGTGTAGTTGTATTGTATTATTGATATTGACATGTCTCTAATGCAAAGGGCCCTGCATCAGATGACGCTGGCATTTTCTTTAATGCAAAAGGGGGAATTGTGGGGGAGCCCAGCTGGTTCTGGGCTCTCTGTAAGCTGAGATACCAAAGATGGAACTTCTTACACCTGGCAGAGGGTTAACCACGGACAGTAGGACTGTGACACAGAGTGGGTTTCCTGTTAGGCGTGCTAACCTATTGTGTTAGGACGTGTAGCTATATCCAATCATGAGTTGTTATGATAGTGGTAAACCAATGCTGCATGTACATGTGCAACCCAGAACTGTGAGGCCTGTTGTTTTGCTGATCCAAAAGGAGAGACTTTGGTGGAGTGGCTTTTGTTTTCTTAAGGGAAGTATAAAATTCTTTTGTTTGCTAGTTCTTTATTAGCTATATCTATCGGTTTTTATTTTCTGTTTTAGTTTGGGGGTATTGAAGTTTTCTCATTCTTAGATGTAAATAGTTCTTTTTTGCAATTGTATATAAGTGTAAATATATATATATACACTGCTTTGGTTTTGTCATTTCGGGTTTTTTTTCGGTAGCTTTCCCTCTTTTCCCTTTTGTTCATGGGGGGGAAACTTTTGGTGTAGATTCGGGGACTTGCTGGGGAGCCAGATCCAAACCACAACAAGCCAATGGAGATGCTGTGTGAATATTTATTTTTCTTTCTTTGCATACAACTTCTCTTCCCCTGCTCTTGTTGTGCAATTGTCCTGGCCCTCATTGTGGGTTCCTGGTGTGGTATCTGCCATAGCAAGGCTCTCCAGGTGTGAGAAGCAAGTTGTGACTGCTACCCCCTGCTCCTGACTTCTGGTAATGTGGTTAACATAAGTAATGCCATTTTATGAGGCAAGTAGCCATTCTCTGTGACTCAGCAGGATACATATTTGTTCCCTTTTCCTCATTATAAGGCCCTGAAGGTTCTGTGAAGCAAATGGACAAACCAAACAGATTTCTTCTTCTTCCCCTTCCTACTGGCCTCAAGATTCTTGGGTGCTAGGCTGATTACTGCCTTCCTTACTGGCCTTGAAGGTCCCAGACACCTGGCCAGCCAGGTGTTGTTGATGGCCTGTAATAAGAGACTCCCGTCTAAGGGGAACAGAGGGCCCAATATGCAGACTGGACCCAACTCACAGGGAAGTCTGCTGTCTCCCAGGGGCTCAGGTAAGGGATATTACTGGAAAACTCTCCAGTCTAGTAAGGCCCTCTGATTACTTTCTTCTATTGGTTGTTCAAACTGTCAACAAAGAAATAACAAAGAGAAGTCTGAGGGCATTTAAAAGAGACTTCAGGGCCCTGGGATGATTGGTAGAGGGATCAGGAGCACTGGTAGTGATTTCCTTGATTCTTCCAGTAACAAGGAATAATAGTGATAAGAATAGGCAGATCCATCAGGTCAATACATGGCTCTGAGGTTGGTATAATCAGAAAAATTTTGGGGGTTTTAACATCAACTCAACACCTGTTCTACTGACACCTGATGGGATGCTCCTATCTCAGAGGGGAAAAAGAGTTCTGGCACTGTAACTAGCGGGGCTCATTGACAGAGCTTTAAGCTAGCTTGGAAAGAGGAAAGGGGCAGAATCGGTCTCGCCAGCGATGAGCTATGGGATGGTGTGCCAAAACTTGAAGAAACAAGCACTCATAGGACCCCTCAATCTGTTTCACGAGGTATTGGCTACAATGTGCCACACCTGAAATGATTCTACACCAATGCATGCAGCATGAGGAACAAACAAGAGAAACTTGAAGCTTTGGCCCAGTCCCAGGGATTTGACATCACTGGCATAAGTGAAACCTGGTGGGATGAGACCTGTAACTGGAGTGCCCTGTTGGATGGTTACCGGCTCTTCAGGAGGGATAGGCAGGGCAGAAGAGGCAGAGGGGTTGCACTGTATGTAATGGAAGGGTTAGAATGTATGGAGCTCGCAGTTGGCAGTGGTACAGTTGAGAGCCTCTGGGTAAGAATCAAAGGGGCAAACAAATAATGTGGATGTAATCATAGGAGTCTACTATAGACCTCTCAGCCAGGACGATGATGTTGACAAATTATTCTTTGAGGAACTAAGGGACACTTCAAAGTCAACTGCCCTTGTCCTTATGGGGGACTTCAACTTGCCAGAAATTAACTGGGAGCATCACACAGCTGGTACAACCTGGTCCAGAAGATTCTTAAAAAACCTGGATGACAACTGTCTGGAACAGGTCCTAAGGGAGGTGACTCGAAAAGATGCCCTCCTTGATCTGCTGCTTGTCAACAGAAAGGATCTCGTAAACAAAGTAGAGATTGGCAGCCGTCTTGGCCACAGTGACCATGAGGCGATCAAGTTTAAAATCTCTGTTGACAGGAAGAAAAGTGCCATCAAACCCTCAACTCTGGACATGAGGAGAGCAGACTTCAGGCTGCTCAGGGAACTAGTCAGTAAGGTCCCCTGGGAAAATGTTTTTGCAGGTGCTAGGGTCCATCAGTGCTGGTCCCTTTTCAAACATCATCTCCTAAGGGCACAGGAGCAGGCAATTCCCAAATCTTGGAAGTCAAGCAGGTGAGGCAGAAGGCCAGCTTGGCTGAACAGGAATTTTCTCTTGGAAATAAGGCAAAAAAGGAAGGTGTATGCCCACTGGAAGCAAGGGCGAGTGACATGGGAGGAATACAGATATTCTGCTTGCGTCTGTAGGGAGAAAATTCATGTGTCCAAACTTCAATTGGAGTTGAAGCTGCCAGAACAGTGAGGGACAATAAAAAGAATTTTTTCAAATATACTAATGGCAAAAGACAGTATAGAAATATCATCGGCCCATTACAGGATGAGAATGGTCACCTCAAAAACAGGGAGAGAGACAAGGCAGAGGTTTTTAACACATTCTTTGCCTCTGTCTTCAAAACAGATGACGAACCAAGGGGGTCTAAGTTCCCTGAGCTGAAGGACCATGACTGCAAGAATTATCAACTCCCAGTTGACCCTGAAACTGTGTGGGATCTGCTGCTCAAGCAGATGGGCTTGATGGGATTCATCCAAGAATCCTGAAATAGCTGGCTGATGTCATTGCAAAACCTCTCTTGATGATTTTTGAATGGTCTTGGGAATCCAGAGAGGTCCCAGCTGACTGGAAGCTGGAGAACATTCTCTCAGTTTTCAAGAAGGACAAGAAGGAGGACCCTGAAAACTACAGGCCTGTCAGTCTCACTTCAGTGCCTGATAAAGTTATGGGGAAGATTATTCTGGGAAGTATTGAAAAACACCTGAAAGACAATGCTGTCGTTGGTTATAGCCAGCACAGATTCATGAGAGGAAAGTCCTGCTTATCAAACCTGATTTCCTTTTATGACAAGGTAACTCACCTAGCTGATCAAGGGAAGCCAAGTGATGTAATCTTTTTGGATTTCAGTAAAGCTTTTGATACTGTCTCTCTCAGGATCCTTCTGGACCAAATGTCCAGCACACAGCTGGTGGTGGGTGAATAGTTGGCTCACATGTTGAGCCCAAGGGTAATAAGTGAATGTGGTAACATCAGGCTGGCAACCTGTCACTAGTGGGGTTCTGCATGGCTCCATCTTGGGCCCTGATCTCTTCAACATCTTCATAAATTACTTGGAGGCAGGACTGGAAGGGATACTAAGCAAGTTTGCAGACAATACAAAACTGGGAGGAGCTGTTGACTCCCTTGAAGGCAGGCAGGCCCTGCAGAGAGACCTCAACAAATTAGTGGACTGATCAATCACCAACTGCCGTAGGTATTCAAGCAAGCGGGAAAGAACGACACATCTATGAGATGCAGATTCAAATCCCTTTTATTATCAGAAGGCTACACAATATATAATCTTTTGAGTCCTGGACACGTGACCAGGAGCACAGCATGCTATTATGATTGGTCAGCACGCTCTGTCCACACGCCTCAGACAGTCCAACGATTGGTAGTCTTAAAGCACACATTCCTGGGAAAAGTTTCTGTTATCACCGTTTCTCACACATTGCTTTCTGCTGACCTCTGCATTCCTGCAGCTGCAGACTTGTTCTTGTTTGACTAACGGTCAGCTCCTGGCCTTCTCAGAACTCAGCACAATCCTTTAAAACTGCTAAGGACACAGCATTTCCCCCTTTCTGTTTAAGCATAGAATCAAAGCTACGAATAATACAATCCTGAAGACACCTAAAAACACACAGAATAATAAGTAATAAAACCAGAATGAAAACGAGTATAGATAGCCCTTGTTTAAGTATATCTTTTAGCCAACCTCCTACTCCCCAAGACGCCAGCCAGGCATCCAATCCCACAGATCCTTCTTGTACATGATGCATGCGTTCCTTAAGCTCTAGTAACTGTTTGTGTATGCTCTGTGAATGATCAGATAGATTCATGCAACACATTCCTTCAAAATCCTGACACTCGTGCCCATGGGCTAAAAGCAGAAAATCAATGGCTGCTCTATTTTGCAAAACTGCATGTCTTAAGCTATTTAAAAACACACGCGTAACCCCTTTTTGTATTTGTGCTAGGAAAATCGCCTGGGTCGTCCTTTGCAGGGCCCTTTGCAAACACGACACCAAACATGGCAACATTAGTAGCACAACCACAAAATAGATAACAGAAGCAAACCTGTCTTGACCATAGGCAAAAGCCATTCGGATAGCAACAGACCATTTAGTTAGTCCTGACCAGCATTAACCTGTAATTCCTTAATACTTGCTTCCAGTCATTGAAGGCTAGTATGCAGCAACTTACCATAATAAAATCTATATAATACATCCCCTTAAAATCTTAACACTTATAAAGTATTTAAGGTCACACACATAGACATCTACACAGCTTTTTTTTTTTTTTTTTTCACTCATACAGCTTTT
>NW_020958361.1:18230-23112 GCF_003031625.1 Empidonax traillii | reverse complement strand
CCCCCCCCCCCCTTTGTCTCAGCCCGTCTCCGGCACACACCACGGGGGGAATGGTGGTGGTGGTGGGGGGGAAACCGGGGTGGTTTCTATCGCGATCTGAGGCGGCTTCGGTCCCGGCCCTGGCTCCAGCTCGACTCCGGCTGTGCTCTCCTGAGCCAGGCTACGGCGACACCAACGTATTAAATCTATCAGCACCGAATACGGCAGATGAGCGTTAGTTTTTTCAGCCAAGTTTATTAAGCTATCAACAACCGCCTGTTCCACTGCTAAAGTAGTTAATTCCATCCTGCGTATCCCTGACTCACCAGGTCAGACCGTGCACGAATTCCGTCTTTCTTCGGACGCTCAGCTAAAATTCCGCTGACAGTAGCAGGACCCTCACAAACTCCGCAGCTAGGCGCAATTCGACCCTCTCCCAACACATCACGTCGGGAGGTCACCATATGCCATGGGTATTCAAGCGAGCGGGAAAGAACGACACATCTATGAGATGCAGATTCAAATCCGTTTTATTATCAGAAGTCTACTCAATATATAATCTTTTGAGTCCTGGACATGCGACCAGGAGCACAGCATGCTATTATGATTGGTCAGCACACTCTGTCCACACGCCTCAGACAGTCCAACGATTGGTAGTCTTAAAGCACACATTCCTGGGAAAAGTTTCTGTTATCACCATTTCTCACACATTGCTTTCTGATGACCTCTGCATTTCTGCAGCTGCAAACTTGTTCTTGTTTGTCTAACGGTCAGCTCCTGGCCTTCTCAGAACCCAGCACAATCCTTTAAAACTGCTAAGGCCACAGCAACCAACCACATGAAATTCAAGAAGTCAAAGTGCTAGATACTGCACCTGGGATGGTGTTATGACCCACCTCAGAAGGAGAGGGTAACCCAGGTTCTTGTTAATAAATCACTTGGGATGGATTAGAGTGAAACAACACTGAATAATCGGTGTTTGTAAACATATATATGTAGGGTTTATTTTAGAACAATTTTGTTTCAAAGGTAAACAGGTGTGTAGCCATTTTGGTTATCATCTATAGTAATACAGCAATATTAAAGCATAGCAATATAGCAATATTAAAGCATAAAAATAACACTTAGGAGAATGTATAAGGGAGAGAAAGAGAAAGAAAGGATCCTAAGAGTCCTAAGATATCTACAGTCACCACTCACTGGATCCAGCGATGAAACTTGGTAGTTGCAGCTTCCATGTCTGTTGGTTGAAGTGGTGGTCACAATCCTGTCGAACTGATGGTCTTGATCCATTGGGGCTGGGGAAAACCCCCCCACAACTCAAAGATTTCATGAATTATACACTTCAAGCTTAGGTGGGAATGCCTTGTACCTCCTCGGGGGCAGGGAGTGTTACAGTGAATAGTGTCACGGGACATGTCACGGGACATGTGATGAGTTTCTGACACCCCTGAAGACATTACAGCTGCCTACTCATAGTCCAACATTTGAGATGCATAGTCCAGGCTAGATGCAAAATGTCTTCGAGGTTCCCCGGAGGGATTTTTACAGCAGTCATCATGTAAGTAAGGGAGGACACTGGCATGGTAAGAAGGATTATTCCACCTCACAGGGATTTGCCTCTTACTAGCCTCTTCTCTTATCTGGAAATCCAGTTTGTAGCTTCAGGTATGCATACTCTCCTGCACATGGTATAGTTGGACAATGGCACCCACTTATCTGAAGGTTCTTTCGAAGTAGGCATATTCAGGGAAAGGTAGGCTCTGCTGGGTGAGCAACTGTATGTACATACAGACTGGTGAATGAGATACTGGAAAGCAGTGCTGCAGGAAGGGACCTGGGGGTCCTGGCTGACGGCAAGAATATGAGTCAGCAGTGTGCCCTGGCAGCCAGGAGGGCTGACCATGTCCTGGGTAAAGCATCGCCAGCTGGTTGAGGGAGAGGATTGTCCTGCTCTATTCTGCACTGGTGCAACCTCACCTTGAATATTGTGTTCAGTTTTGGGCACCACATTATAAGAAAGATATTAAACTATTAGAGAAAGTCCAAAGGAGGGCAACAAAGATGGTGAAGGGCCTTGAGAGGAAACTGTATGAGGAGCAGTTGAGGTCCCTTGGTCTGTTCAACCCAGAAAAGAGGAGACAGAAGGGAGACCTCATTGCAGTCTACAACTTCCTCATGAGGAGAAAAGGAAGGGCAGGCACTGATCTCTTCTCTGTGGTGTCCAATGATAGGACCCAAGGGAATGGCCTGAAGTTGTGTCAGGGGAGGTTTAGATTGGATATTAGAAAAAGCTTCTTTACCCAGAATGTGGTTGGGCTCTGGAACAGGCTCCGCAGGGAAGTGGTCGCAGTACCAAGCCTGCCAGAGTTCAAGAAACATTTGGACAATACACTCAGGCACATGGTGTCACTCTTGGGGATGGTCCTGTGCAGGCCTAAGAGTTGTACTCAATGATACTTGTTGGTCCCTTACAACTCACCATATTCTGTGATTTTGTGATTCTGTGATTGTTTGATTTCATTGCAAAGACAAAATACAGAAAGGACTAGCAATGTGGAAGCCCCTCACAGTCTCGCTGAGCTGGAGTTCATTTCCCCACAGTAGCCCTCACAGTGCTGTGCTTCACATTGGGAACTGGAAGGGTGTTGATAACACATCAGTGTTTTGGCTACTACTGAGCACAGCATCAGCACTGTAACATTCCTTCCTTAGTTGAGGGCAAGATCCTGTGAGGGGACCCAAGTAGACCAGCTGACCCAAACTGACCAAAGGGATATTCCATACCATATGACATCAGCTCAGATAAAAAAGCTAAGGCATGAAGCAGGAAGGCAAGTATTCATTGTCTCCAATGGCTGCCTGCTGAGGAACTGATTCAAAGAAATCCTTGAACTATATCTAAAGCACACTTTTATTATGACCAGGGAGATGCAGGGGGTTTTGCCCCACCCATGCATTCCACCGAGTAAAGAAACACAACAGCTCTTTATACATTTGAAGGAGTGAGTTTCAAAATTATCTATCATATACACTCTTTATGAAGTCTGCCTTATCTAAAAAGACATTTGGTTACTTAACTCCTATTCTTGCTATTATAGAGTAGTTACATAAAGTTTTATCACTTCAAACAGCTTAAGTTTCCCCCACCCCTCTTTTGTCTCCTTTGCAATGCTACATGCTAGAAGTCTTTCCTGTTTTCCTTGACAGTCCCTTTTGTTTACGTAAGCTAGTTTTATCTTAATTGCCCACAATTTGAGCAGCAACCTTCTTTCAAGCAGTTACAATTTTGCGAAGTCACGCTTAACATAGGTAAATCTTACTGACGTAACTAAATTTTTATTGTATCTTGTCTTTATTTCAATTCCTCACTTTTCTTTTAACTAATGCAAATTCTTTTGCATCACCCTTTGTAGAGTCCAGAGCACATGTACTTGTTGCACTATAGTCTTAATCCTCCATGTCTCAGTTTAATTGAGACAAGGGTCTTTTGCTGAGGATGGATTAGGAGAAAAAGACCCAAACCTTCTTCTCTAGCAATTATAGATTCGAAATTAAGAGGCTCCGATTGAAGGAAAGCAAATTATGGAAAAGGGAAAAAGGAGAAAATAACAGCCCTTTATTAAGTATGTGTGTATTAACGTAACACGAGGGAAAAAAGGAAGGGAAAAAAAAAACCCAAGTAAAACAACCAAACAATACCCCTATACCCACCAATAATCCCCTTCAAGAACAAAACCGATAAAACCGGCAAAAAAAGAAAATCAAATAGTTCAATTTTTAGCACTCTTTGGTGCAGTTCCAGCCACAGTCAGCAGGGGGCGCCGTCGCGTCACTGGAGATGTAAAAACTTGCAATGTCTTATACCGTTCACCAGGTGGCGCTGTTGAGTTATCAAAAGTGCAGAACTTGTAATGTTCTATAGTAGTCACCAGGTGGTGCTGTTGAGTTATCAAAAGTGCAGAACTTGTAATGTTCTATAGTAGTCACCGGGTGGCGCTGTTGGATCACTAGAGGAGTGGAACTTGCAATGTCCAGCGCTCGTCACCGGGCGGCGCTGTGGGATCCCTGGTCGCCGCCGGGTGGCAAGGGAGGAGGGGGGAGGGGGAAGGGAAACAGAAAGTTCTCCCAATGGAAGAAAAAAACCTCACGACTCGGTGAAGGTCCCACGGTGGAAAAGAACCAAGACTGCAACCAGCCCGTAACTCTGCAGAGAGCTCCCACAGGGAAAGAAAAAAAAAAAACAAAGGAGAAACCAGGCAGTCTCTCCTCCCGGCTGCAGCCTCCCCTCCTGCTCCCGAGCTGAGCTCCCAACAACTCGCCTTCTTCCCAACTCCTCCCCCGTCGTTGCCAGGAGACTAATTCTCGGTCGTTAGGAGCCAGGCCGACTCTTTTGTTCACTTGATGGTTCTTGAATAGCATTCATGCAGGGGGAGGGGGAAGAAGGGGAAAGGAAAGGCAAAATTCCTTTCTAAAATCAGAACTATGACATTTATCTCCTTGGGGTGTCATATCCCCCTTTTTTGTTTTAAGACATTAAGAGCACACATTTCTTGCACCTGGGAGAGGCTCAGGTGATAAGATTACATTTAAGGTTTTAGGGTTTTTTTCTATCTCTTTTCTCTCTTTTTTTTTTCTTTTTTTTTTCCTGTTTTTTTTCCTCTTTTTTTTTCATTCTTTTTTTCATTCTTTTTTTCCCTCTTTTTTCTGTTTACTTTTTTCCTTATTTTTGTGCTTTCTTACATTGTTTTCTATCAGTTGTATTTTCAAGGAAGATTTAAACACATATCAAAACAATCTCCATGTACGTATTTTAAGAGCACAAACAATCTGGCATTATTCTGGGTTTGTGAGGGTTTCCCAAAATCACAAACACTGAGACACAAAAGGTATAAGCAAAGCA
>NW_020958361.1:9787-12984 GCF_003031625.1 Empidonax traillii | reverse complement strand
ATGACACCTTGCACAAAAGAGAAAATGTCTCTTGCATCTAAAGAGAGTTTAAATTTCTCAGAGGCCATTGTATTGAAACCAAAGGGAAAATGTATGAAGGGCTGAGCAAATATACCCCCCTGTGTTTCTCCATAGGGGTAGGTGCCATTATCCTTAAAACCCCAAAGGAGGCAGTGTAGGTTAGAGCAGGACTATAGCCACATGCAATTTTGGATCCCAAACTCGATTCATAGTTACCGACTTTACAGTTAATATGCACAGTAAAAGCAGTCTATGCCACATCATCTTCCTCTGAGTCGGGTTCTGCTTTGCTGATAGTCCCAGGAACTGAAGCTTTCTTCACTCTGGAGTAATGAAACCACGGTCCTTTGCCAGCAACTTTAACAGCAGTGAGGGAAGTCAGCAGGACTTGGAAAGGTCCTCTCCACTTGGCTCGCAGCGGGTCACTGTCCCACCATTTGATGTAGACCCAGTCTCCTGGTTGGAATGGATGAGCAGGGGTGTCCAATCCTATGGGCCTGGAAAGCTCGACGAATTTCTGGAGTTTCTGCAAAGTAGAACCTAAAGCAATCAAATACTTTTGTAAATCAATCTTTCCTCTCATGTGAATGTCCCCTGGAATATGGGGAGCCTGGTATGGTCTTCCATACAATATTTCATAAGGACTTATGTTATCCCTCCGCCTTGGCTGAATACGAATCCTTAGTAGAGCTAGGGGCAAAGCCTGAACCCATGACATGGATGTTTCCTGACAAATTTTACCAATTTGCATTTTAAGAGTGCCATTCATGCGTTCGACTTTGCCACTTGCTTGAGGTCTATAGGGAGTGTGGAGGTCCCAAACAATTCCCAGGACACGACATACCTCCTTCACTATCACTGCAATGAAATGTGTCCCTCTGATGACATTCCCAGAGGACCCCCAAATCTTGGAATTATGTGATTAAGCAAAGCTTTCACCACTTCTCTTGCTGTGTTAGTACGACACGGGTAAGCTTCAGGCCATCCACTAAAAGTGTCAACCAGCACTAGTATGTACTTGTACCCCTCCCTCGGTGGTAACTCAGCAAAATCTATTTGCCAATAATCTCCGGGAAGGTTCCCAGCCTTTGTCACTCCTAGCACCACCCTTTTAGTCGTATCCGGATTGTTCTGCTGGCAGATTTCACACTTACTCACTATGGATTGTACGACTTCAGTCATACCTGTCCCTATCACTACCTTCTTTAGGTGTTTAAGAAGGTTTTCTATTCCCCAGTGGGTAGCCTCATGTTCCTGCAGAGCTATTTCCCTTAGGAGTGGGGGTGTGACCACAACCTGTCCTGTTGGTGTAACAGCCCACCCACTTTTTTGATTTCAGCTTTAAGGGATTTAATTAATTGGCGGTCCTTCTCATCATATTTTGGGGTGTACCCTGTCAAATCGATTTCTTTCTGTGGAACTACTGCTAGAATGCCTTTTTCTGCAGCCCTTTTTGCAGCCTGGTCAGCAAAATGATTTCCCAATTCAGGAATCGTTTTCCCCCTCTGATGAGCTCTGCAGTGCATGATAGATACCTTTTCTGGCTTCCAGATACTTTGAAGGAGTGCATGGATTTGGTCGGCATGTTTAATCCCACTGCCTTGGGCAGTTAGTAGCCCTCTCTCTTTCCAGATGGCTCCATGGGCATGTACCACACTGAATGCATACTTAGAATCTGTCCAGATATTTACTTTCTTACCTTCGCTCAGTTCTAGAGCTCTTGTCAGTGCAATCAGTTCTGCCTTTTGGGATGACACATCAGCAGGCAAAGCCTTTGCCTCAATTACCTCATCCCTGGTTGTCACTGCATACCCTGTCATTCGTTTTCCATCCTGCATGAAGCTGCTTCCATCCGTGTACAGTTCCCAGTCTGGGTTTTCCAGAGGCTCATCCTTCAGGTCTGGTCTGCTGGAATAAGTCTCCTCAATGGTCTGCAAACAGTCATGCTCAGGCATACCGTTAATCAATGTTGCGGACAGAAACATGGTAGGATTTACAATAGATGTCGTTTTCAGGGTAACATCATCCTGTTCCAACAACACAGCTTGGTACTTAAGCATTCTGCTAGGGGAGAGCCAGTGGCCCCCCTTTTCCTCAAGCACAGCTTGGACTGCATGGGGCACATACACGACAGTGTGCTGTCCCAGGGTGAGTTTTCGGGCCTCTTGGATCAAGATAACAGTCGCTGCCACAGCCCTCAAACACCCTGGCCATCCTTGGCTGACAATGTCTAGCTGTTTGGAGAAGTAGGCCACAGCCCTTCGCTGGTTACCCAGGGTCTGTGACAGTACCCCCAGGGCAACATTTAGTTGCTCATATGTAAACAGTTCAAAGGGTTTGCTTAGGTCTGGTAGTCCCAGTGCTGGAGCTGACATTAAGGACTGTTTCAGTTGCTTAAATGCAGCTCTGATCTCATCTGTCCATGTTATAACTCCTTTCTTGGCGGTTTTCAGTGCTTCATATAGGGGTTTGACTAATAACCCGTAGTCAGCTATCCACAGGCAACACCACCCCACCATTCCTAGAAAAGCCTGCATTTCTCGCACAGTTACAGTATCCTGACTTCGTTTCCCTTCCAAGGTGTTTAACACAGAATATGCAGCACCTGTATCAACTAAAAATTCCACATCTTCTCCCCCCAGCTTAGCTATAACCAGAGGTTCTGCTGGGGTAGAAACCTCTGGTTCCCTTCATGCATTCTGGCTTAAAGTCAGTTGGGAGGCTGGAGGAGGAGGTGGAAATTCACTTTTCCTCTTCGAGTCCGGACAATCCCTTCTCCAATGTCCCTTCTTTTTACAAAAAGAACATACATCATTAGTCTTATCATGCTGGTAACTAGATATATAATTTTCACTGTGGACGTTGTGTTTGCGATGATTCTGGTAGTCATTATCCTGCTCCTTCCTCCCGCCTTTTTGATCTCTGTTTCGATAGACTGCCCAAGCTATATTCATTAATTCACCAATACTCTTATCCTCACCCGCTTTCTGTAGCTTTTTCCTTATATCGTCTGCAGATTGGCCTATAAATAAATAGACCAAGTGGCTTTTCCCTGACTGTGATTCTATATCTATATCTGTGTACTTTCGTACGGCCTCTGTTAGTCTGTTTAGAAAATCCGTAGGGGATTCATTTTTATCTTGTTTCACTGTAAACATTTTTGACCAATTTACCGC
>NW_020958361.1:7481-8938 GCF_003031625.1 Empidonax traillii | reverse complement strand
ATTGCTCTTTTCATAAACCTAGTTACCTTGTCTGGGTTTTCCCTATATGTTCCAACTGAAGCTTTCCACTGCTGTAACTCACCTAGAGAAAAAGGAGTTTTTATTAAAACTGGACCCTGGTTGCTCAGGGCTTGCCTTAAGGGAGCTTCTACTGTAGGCTTTTCCTTTTGTGATCTTGTCCTACTAGCCACCGGATTGGGGTCTGACAGAGCTTCTTGTACTCTTCTTCCCCCTGTCTTTGGTCTTACTATAAGTGGTTTCTCTTCCCCCCTCCCCAATCTATCGTTTGATTCATCCACAGAAGCTTCTGTGCCTGTATCAGAAAAATCACTATCCCGAGTCTTAACGTTTGTGCTCGAGGGGTCAAAAGGGGGAAGACCCCATCTTTGTCTCCTGTCCATAGGAGGAACTGAACTGCTCCTCCTCCCTCTGCTCCTCCCCCATTGCTGTAATTCTAAACCCTGGCCCCCCCTTTCCTCCGTAGGGTAGGGCGATGCCGAAGGGATGGGGGCGGGTTCGTCCCCGCCCCTCATGGCAGAGATGGAGGAGCCCGTGTCAGCCGGGGCGTGGACTCTGGCTGTAGACACTGCCCCCGCTCCTCCTCCCGCAGTGCTGAGATTCGAACCTCCCACCCCCGTTGCCGCGGTAACCGCAGCTGCGCCTGGCACTCCTGGAACGGCCCAGGAGGGAGCCAGTGCAGCTTCCCCGCCGCTATCGGCAGAGCCCGCGGCTCCCGCCAGGGCCGGCGCCGCCGCTCCGTCCGGCGCCAGAGCCCCCGTTGCAGCCGGGGTAGGGGCCACTCCCGCCCCTGCCGCTCCCGCTGCAACCGGAACAGCCGGAGCGGGTCCTGGAGCACTAATAGCAGTTCCTAGGACCCCCGCTCCTCCTGGAGCGGTCCCAGCTTGTCCTGCCGTTGCCCCCGGGGCCCCCGAAGCAACTTGACCCGGCACCGCAGGTCCAGCTGGCCTCGCCAAGCTGGCAGGACCCGTCCCGGGGACTACCCCCGCCCCTGATGGACCTACGCCCGCCGCGCCCGCAGCCTGCGCCAAAGGATGGGGGGGGCTTCCTATTCTCATATTTGGAGGAATTAAAAGGTCCAGATCCTCATCTCTAGGGCTTTCAAGATTGTTTTCCTCCTCAGGATCATGCTTAGCACGATTTTTCTTTTTCTCCTCTAATATCATTTCTGTATGTTCTATTTTAACTTTGTCCTCTTTATATGCCTTTCTCAACTTCGGACGGGTTAAGAAAAGGTAGAATAATTCTGTATAATGCAACTGCGACCACATTTCTTCCTTATGAAGGATTGTCATAAGATGAAACACTGTATTTGCTTCAAAAGAGCCAAATTTCGGCCAGGCTATTCCTCTAATTTTCCCAGTATAGGGCCAGACATCCATAGAGAGTCTAACTACCTCCTGCCTTTTTAAAGGTGTTTCAGGGCCAGTTAAATCATC
>NW_020958361.1:2626-7149 GCF_003031625.1 Empidonax traillii | reverse complement strand
AGTCTAACTACCTCCTGCCTTTTTAAAGGTGTTTCAGGGCCAGTTAAATCATCCCAATACCGTAAAACCAAAGCAAGAGGGGTTCCCTCTGGAATCTCCTCCTTAGCTTGTGTACATCCCATGTTAACAAACAGCACACGAGGAAAATGACAGGTCTAACTTAGAAGTCACAGCCACAGACACACACACTGCAGACTTTGTATACAGACACTACCAGGTTCAGGCAGAAACACAGAATTTTAAGCGAGGAGGCGTCCCCCCCCTCTCCGGCCACACCTGGCCAACAAGAAACCTGAAATCCTCCTGCCTGCCCTAACTTAAACTTTCCCAGGCAGTTCCACTGCCCACTCCAGCAAAAATCCCTTTGCCAACAGACTGGGAAAACACTGACTTTGGGCCCAAGTCCAAGCTTCCCTCCCAGCCTTACCGTATTCCCTAGCCCTGGGGAACTCCTTCCTGCAGCTGCTAATTAAAATTCTCTAGGAGTTTTTGTTCTTTATCTTACCTCCTCCACGTGCGGTTCCGAGAAGCTGGGCCCCCCGAGATCAGAGCAGGAATTCTTCAAGATAGGCCGGCCGGGAAGAAATCCCTGCGAAATGAAATTACGATCTAGAGGAGTCACAGGTCTCAATTTCCCCCTACGGGCCACCAAAACTGTTGCCTAAATGGCTGTGAGGAAAAAAAGACTCCAAGCCAAATTAGGTAGGAGATAAGATAAGGATACAAAGGTTTAATGAGCCCCCAGGCTTTCTGGAATAACCCCCAGCGTGCGCTCCCAAAATCGAGATGTTCACAGTTTTTATAATGATTTTTGCCCAATCCCCGTCCTGCCACCACCCAGGTTCTGCCCCCGCCACGCCTCTTGGAAATTGGGTCTGGGGGTGTTTTGGGACACCCTCTTCTTCATCTTCATCTTCCTCAGAGCATGTAATGTCCGTGGAGGCCTTCCAGAACTCTAGGCCTGAAGGTTGTTGGGTCTATGTCTATATCTTCTTGCTCAGGGTTAGGATGTTCTGCCTTGAAAAAGAGACTAAGTATGCTAAAGAATTTAGGGAATTGATATGGGAATGAGTAACAGGGGTTTGAGCTGGTGTGTTAAGGGTAAAGGGTAATATTGCTGCTACTCTAAAATCTACCTTTACTACATAACTACTTCTAAGATCTACAAAAATTAAAAAAAAAATCAAAACATCAAAACTCCAAGGTATCATGAACATGAGCCAGCAGTGTGCCCAGGTTGCCAAGAAGGCCAATGGCATCCTGGCCTGCATCAAGAGCAGTGTGGTCAGCAGGACGAGGGAAGTGATCCTTCCCCTGTACTCAGCACTGGTGAGGCCACACCTTGAGTATTGTGTTCAGCTCTGGGCCCCTCAGTTCAGGAAGGATATTGAAGTGCTGGAGCAGGTCCAGAGAAGAGCAACGAGGCTGGTGAAGGGACTTGAGCACAAGTTCTATGAGGAGAGGCTGAGGGAGCTGGGGTTGTTTAGTCTGGAGAAGAGGAGGTTCAGGAGTGACCTCATCACTCTCTACAACTACCTGAAGGGAGGTTATAGCCAGATGGGGCTCAGTCTCTTCTCCCAGGCAATCAGCAGTAGGACAAGAGGGCACAGGCTTCAGCTCTGCCAGGGGAGGTTTAGGTTGGATATTAGAAAGAAGTTCTTTACAGAGAGAGTGATCAGGTATTGGAATGGCCTGCCCAGAAAGGTGGTGGATTCACCATCCCTGGAGGTTTTTAAGATGAGGCTGGATGTGGCACTGAGTGCCATGATCTAGTAATTACAATGGGGTTGGATCAAGGGTTGGACTTGATGATCTTGGAGGTCTCTTCCAACCCAGTTAATTCTATGATTCTATGTTTATCCAGATGTATGCTGGACATTTTGTCCAGAGGAATACTATGAGAGTATGACTGCGTCGTCCTCCAGGTGTTTTTCAATACCTCCCAAAATAATCTTCTCCATAATCAGGCAATGAAGTGAGACTGACAGGCCTGTAGATTCCAGGGTCCTCCTTCTTGCCCTTCTTGAAAATTGGGACAATGTTAGCCAGCTTCCAGTCAGTTGGGACCTCTCCGAATTCCCAAGACCACTCAAAAATCATCGAGAGAGGTTTTGCAATGAGATCAGCTTTTTTTTTTTTTTTTTTTTAGGATTCTTGGATGAGTCCCATCAGGCCCCATAGATTTGTAGGGATCCAGCTGGAGCAGCAGAGGAGAGCTACAGGTCCATATCATCGATTAGAAAGGGAAGAAGAAGAACCAGGAGAATCACAAGAAGAAGCAGGAGAATGAGGAAAGGAGGGGTTAGGGTTAGGTTATTTTTTTAATGTCTCCAGCCTGCTGATTCCTTTAGTTGTTGTTCTTTGCAAGAAGAGTCATAAATGGCAAGGTGCTCAAATCTGAGATAGATGCTCCTGCCCTGGCCTGTGTCATTATGCTTTTCTGTGTGCCATCCAAAAGCGCATTGCCTGTTTGTGACTGCTATGTCCTAATGTCTGTGCAACAGTGTGCAGGTGTCCAGGTGTCTTTCAGGACTATATTGAACTGATTGCTGCTACATGTTTTCAAATTGCAGAGCACTACCTGCAATATATTGTGCAGTTGTGCAGCATATATACCCCAGGGGTGCAAAGCTTAATACCCTGATTAAGAAACATGAGAACGATGTTTAATGTATGCATTACAATGGGTCCCTAATTGCACACCACGCTTCCCCCACCTAGCCCCAGGGTCTCTGATCTCAGGGAGTGCAGAGGCAGGATCACCAAGATCAGCACTGGAGGGAGAAGGAGCGTTGGACAAGAGACCGGTGAGACCGTTTGCGGTGCTGGGCTCCTGCCGCCTTCGCCTGCGTCTCTCCCGAGCTCAGGCCTCTTCGGCGCCTGGCCCCTGCGCTGGGGAAAAACGTTTCTTTCTTCTTCTTTCCTTGTTTCCTTCTGCTTCCTCCTCTGGTGAGTTGGCTCCAACTACTGTGCTTGCTGTAAAAACTGTTTCGCCGCTGGCAAACACCCGCCCTCCGCTCCCCTTGGGGCTTGAGGGTAAGGGAGATAGGCGGCGGAGCCTGCCGGCCGAAGTTCCACCTCCGTCCCCGCTCTATGCCGTAGGGTGGCGCTGGCGGGCGTGGCGATCGTTCTGCGTAGCGCTCGGTTGTTCCGGCGGTGGCGGAAAGAGGAAGTGACGCCACGCGCGGAGCCTTGAGGCCTTCGGTGACATTCTCTCTGGCGTTGAGGGCGTGGAGTGGCACGGCGCGGCTGAGACCTGGCTCCTCTCAGCCGCCCCAGCTGTTACCGCCAACCTCGCCCCGGGTGGAGGCCAAGGAGGGGCCTTGCTGCATCCAGGTGAGTGGGGCAGGCGCGGCCGGGGCTCGCCCCCTGCGTGTTTCGGTGGGGCTGGGCCGCCTACCCTCAGCCGCAGGTGCGCCGGAGCCGTTGCCATTAGCCTGGCTGCGCGCGGGCGGGAGGCCGCGAGGCGCCACGGCGGAGGCGGGTACCGGCCTCACACTCCCCCCAGCCTTGCCCGGGGCTGGCGGCGACGGGAGCGAGCGAGCACGCCTCGGGCACCCAATTCCACCAGGGTCAGGAAGGCTCGCGCCGTGCATTTTCCGTGCCGGCCGAGGGCTGTTCAGGGAAACGTGGGAGGAGCTTTCAGTGCTGACTGCCTCGGTAATAGTGATCTCTATTACGGCCCGTCCCGGTGCCGGGAGCGCGGGGTCCAGCTTAGTCACCGCTTTTCTGCCCTGACCTCGCCCGGAGACAGCGGATGAAAGCCTCGCCACAGCTCCTGGAAGCAACTTTGGCTACTTTGTCTTTCTTGGGACTTCTGTAAAGTGCCGTGGGATCGTGTTAGCTGTTTGGAGAAAAACCCTTTGAAAAACAAGGGCTGTAAACTGCTCCAGTTTTATGCTTCTCTAGTTATTTTGCGTCTTCGTTTACCTTGGATTATATGTGGGAATCTATATTTTATGTGGAAAAAAAGTTCTAAGTTGTTCGTTGCTTATCTAGCCTGCGTTCCCCCGGAGCTCCTAACATCTAATTGGTTGCAGATGCGGTTTTGAGCAACATAGCCATGGGAGGAGAATATTAAATTTAACTGTGACACTTTTTCCTTTCTAAAAAGGAAAAAGGCAATCTGAGCAGACTTGTAATAATTTAACTATCTCCCCGATTCCAATATTGTGACTTTCTTTGCCTTGAGGTTATTGGACAACAACTTAAAAGGCCACTTTTTGAAAGACTTGGGGGTTTTTTTTTGAATTTTTTAGGTTTACGTTGTGTAGCTTATAGGGAAAGCTTCCACCTTTGTTAAGTAGTTAAGTGATCCTTCCCCTGTACTCTGTGTTGGTGAGGCCACACCTTGAGTATTGTGTTCAGCTCTGGGCTCCTCAGTTCAGGAAGGACATTGAGGTGCTGGAGCGGGTCCAGAGAAGAGCAACGAGGCTGGTGAAGGGACTTGAGCACAAGTCCTATGAGGAGAGGCTGAGGGAGCTGGGGTTGTTTAGTCTGGAGAAGAGAAGGCTTAGAGGTGA
>NW_020958361.1:0-2027 GCF_003031625.1 Empidonax traillii | reverse complement strand
AGAGAGGGTAATCAAGCATTGGAACAGCCTACCCAGAGAGGTGGTGGATTCACCATCCCTGGAGGTTTTTAAGCAGAGATTGGATGTGGCCCTTAGTGCCATGATATAGTAATTGGAGTTGGATCAGGGGTTGGACTTGATGATCTTGGAGGTCTTTTCCAACCCAATCTATTCTATGATTCTATGATTAATTGTATTTATGTCTTTGTTAATAGCGGAACAAGGCAACTTGTCTTTAAGTTAGTAGGTACCTTTGTGAAACCATAGCTGCAGTAACTTTGTTAAACAAGGTCTTGGTTGTAACTAGTTACACACTTTAAACCAGTACAAAGTACCTAACAGCATTTCAAAGGCTGAAAAATCTTGTGTGTAGAGGTTCTATAGCATAAGTCAGTCGTGTTTGGTATTGTGGGGTGTTTTGTTTTTACTGTCAAGTAATTCTAGCTTTTAAAAACGCATGAGTAGTCAATCTTTGAACCCTTGACCATCTCTTTAAAAATGTACAATTTCTCCTAATTCCTTTTCCCAAAGGTTTTAATTGGTTTCAATTCTCCTCTGGTACTTGTCAAGCATAAGGCCAAAAAATAGGCCAGCCCTTGCCTATAAGTGAAACTATTTTCAGTTTTCAAGCTCAAGTTTTAAGTACAAACAGTAATAGCTCTCCCCTTAGAACAGCAGACAAACATTAAATTAAAAATGTTTCTCTTAAAGTATCTTACATTGCTTAAGTCTATTAAAAAAATGTAATGTTTGACCTTGAGATGGAAACTGAGTATGGTGCTCTTTTGAGGTCTTTATCTTGTGGTTCTGCTGCCCTAGTTTAACACCTGTAATTACCGTGTTTGTGATATAAGAGCTGAAAGTCAGGCAGTCACAACAGTGCAGCTTTTCCTGTTGCCCTGTGTAGTGGGTTGACCCTGGCTGGATGCCAGGTACTCACTAAAGCCGCTCTTTCCCTCCCCTCTGCAACTGGACAGAGGAGAGGAAATACAATGAAGGATTCATGAGCCAAGAGCCAGGAGAGGTCACTTACTGATCACCATCACGGGCAAAACAGACTCAAAGTGGGGATACTAATTAAATTTATTACTAACAGGATCAGAGCAAAAGAGTGAGAAGTAAAATAATCTTAAAAACACTTTCCCCCCCCACCCCTCCCTCCTTCCTTCCTTCCTAGTTCTGCCTCCTCCCCCCAGTGGTGCAGGGAGATGGGGAATAGGGGCTACAGTCAGTTGTTTCCCCTGCCCCCATGGGGTCCCTCCCACGGGAGACAGTCCTTCACAAACTTCTCCGGCACGAGTCCATCTCACGGCAACAGTTCTTCACGAAACTGCTGCCATGTGGGTCACTTCTCCATGGGGTGCAGTCCTTCAGGAGCAAGCTGCTCCAATGTTGGTCCCTCACAGGGCCACAAGTCCTACCAGCGAAACCTGCTCCAGCATGGGCTCCTCTCTCCACAGGCTGCAGGTCCCTGCCAAGACTCTGCTCCAGCATGGGCCTCCCACGGGGCTGCAGGTGGATCTCTGCACCCCGGTGATCCTCCATGGGCTGCAGGGGGACAGCCTGCTCCACCATGGTTCGCACCATGGGCTGCAGGGGAACCTCAGCTCTGGCACCTGGAGTACTTCCTCCCCCTCCTTCTCCACTGACCTTGGTGTCTACATGGTTGCTCATATGTTCTCACTCCACTCTTCACTGGCTGCAATTTTCATCTGCACAATAACTTTCTTTCCCTTCTTAAATATGTTGTCACGGAGGTGTTGCTATCACTCCTGATTGGCTCAGCCAGCTAGGGGAAGCTTCTAGAAGCTTTTAACAGAAGCCACCCCTGTAGCCCCCCTGCTACCAAGACCTGGCCACAGAAACCCGATACACCCTAGAAGAGGGTACCATTGCCTTTGCAGAGCAAATAGGTTTGTAACAAGCTCTAAGAGAGTCATTAAGTTGCTTGTCATGTGTTTGTGAAGCCCACATATCTCCCCCCCCCCCCCTCGTACATGTATGATACCAAAGCAGTGAGATGAAGT
>NW_020958360.1:17325-18841 GCF_003031625.1 Empidonax traillii | reverse complement strand
TGATCAGAGACACACACATATCCTCTACCCCAGTAGATAACTTCTGCAGGTCCTTCCCATATTCCTGTTTGAGGGTTTCTATATAGTACTTTTGCTTTTTGCTGTTGCTCTGTTCCCGATTCTGACTGTACACTGTGTTTTGCACTAGGAGGTTCCTGGTCCTCTCCAAAGATGCATAAATGATTTAATGTGAACAATGACTTTGAGAGTCTTTCTTGAGGATCAGTGATTGAATGATGTTTGGCCAGGTACCTTTTCAGAGTTTGATTAGCTCTTTCAACTATGGCCTGACCTGTAGGGGAGTGAGGAATGCCTGTCACATGTGCTACATTCCACTTTTTGAGAAAGCTGGCAACTTTATTACTTGAATATGCAGGACCGTTGTCTGTCTTAATTTTTTCTGGTACTCCCATGACTGCAAAGCAACACGTAAGGTGTCTAATGACACCGAAGGGATTTTTCCCCTGTTTGCGCAGTTGCCCATATGTATTTGCTATATGTATCTACTGTGACATGAATAAATTTAAGTCTTCCAAACTCTGAAAAATGGGTTACATCCATCTGCCATATATGGTTTGGCCCTAGACCTCTAGGGTTTACTCCCATACCAATTCCTGTTCCTCCATTGTGCTTGCTACACGTTGGACAGGCCCTAACAATTGCTCTGGCCTCCCCTATTTTTAGGCCGAATTGTCTCATGAGGCCTCGAGCATTATGATGAAAATTTTCATGTGCCTCTCTGGCTGTACTAAAGGTGTCGACTTGAATTGCTGCTACTAGTTTATCTGCTACTGCATTTCCTTCGCCTAGGCCAACATCCCATTTGTGACTACGGATGTGCAGTACACAGTACGGATGATTGCGCAGTCTCACTGCTCTTTTTAGCTGTAATAGCAATTGGTAGAGCCTAGGATTCTGGACTTCCTTAATACTGGCATCTTCAATACGTTGAGCTACTCCTGCCACATACAGGGAATCAGTGACAATGTTTAGTGGTTCAGAGAGGTGGCATAGAGCCCAACACACAGCTGTAAGCTCCAAGGTCTGCAAGTTGTCATCCACTTCTGCATCCAGTATTTTCGATTCCCATTGCTGTTCTTGTTTCCATACCACGGCAGCACGTCGAGATTTCTTTCCTGCATCTGTAAAGACAGTTCTGGCATTTGCTATTGGATGCTCTGATCGTAAGGGTTTTGTTACCCAGGACCATTGACTTAGCCACTGCAGTCCTTTTGGCACGATTGGGCCTGTTCGTATAGCAGCTCCTATTTGTAGCAATGCTTCCTGCAAATCTGTAGAGTTGATTAGATACCAATCTAATGTCTCTTGTTTCATGGGCAGATATATTGCTTCAGGTTCTGTTCCGGAAACAGCTTGAATTCTCAAACGGCCTTTCTTTATAATTGCTGCGATTTGTTCCAATTTTGTGACCAGTGTTTTTGCACTTTGTAATGGTGGTGACAGCCACTCCAGTATCCTGTGCTCCCCCGTTTTCTTTATAAATTGAGACAGTGCT
>NW_020958360.1:13031-14704 GCF_003031625.1 Empidonax traillii | reverse complement strand
TCCTGCTTTCTCAATAGCTGTTGCTACTTTGTCAACAAAACTCCCGAAAGATTCGTCTCTGCCCTGTTTTATACTCATGTACATAGGAGTCCCTGTACCATCTTTGATTCTTCTCATAGCCAATCTCACTAACCGCATTGCTTCTTTAACCTTATCTGGTCCTATTGTGACTTGGGCTTCCGTCCGTATATATAAACCTATACCCATTAACTCCTCCACTGTTACACCATGCAACGGATCACCCGGACCTCTCTGGGTGGCGACTGACTCATTTACATAAGCTTGCCAGTGTGCATTAAACAGTAACTGCTGATGCGGGGTGTAAATTAGTTTTGCTATGCCTCGCAAATCATTTGGTAATAGCAACATAGCATTAAACATGTAATCCAACATCTGCTTTACTGGCTCGCTCGTGGGTCCGTACTGGCTAACAGTTTGTCGGAGCTGTGCTAGCAATTTCCAGTCAAGAGGAGAATAATTGCCCACTTGCCCTTGTACTTGTCCGTTTTGATCTACCACCGGCGTATAAGTTACAGGACAAGCTAACTCCATGGTGACCTCTAAGACCTCTGTATCTCCGTTTTCTAAGCCGTGCCGCGCCAAAGTTGCCCACGCTTCTCTACTTTGTCTGGCCATCTCCCCCCATAGGTCACCGTGTGCCCCAGGGACGGGTACCGATGTTGCCGACCGCGAAACAGAGTGCTGCTGTGGGGAGCTGGCTGGCGCAGTCTCGGCAGCACTGGATAATACAGAGTCTGGCACAGAGCCACCCACGGGTGCTGACAGCGCAAGCGGCGCTGAGGGCGAGAGAGCTGCCGTTTCACTGCCTGAAGGCAGCGCGGGCGGCGCTGAGGGCGAGAGAGATGCCGCTCCTCCACTGCCTGACGGCAGTATAACTGTGTTAGTACTGGGTGCTAGCACTTCTCCCTCCTGCATCACTCCTGCATTATTTTTACTGATTTCAATTGCCTCTTTTTCTGCTTTCTTTTCTAAAATTTTCTGCGTAAGAGACTGATAGACTGATTTCCACACCTTCCCTAGCCTTTTTGCTGTTTTATCATCATCTAATATAGCATCCCTGATGTTATCACCTAACTTTTTCCATTCTACGATATCATGAATAGTATGGGGATTTGCAAACCTGCCTTTAGTTACTCCCCAAACTACCAAAGGTAAAACCTCTTTTCTTATTTCTTTAACTTCAGAACCGGGGATACCTCTTTTTTCTAACCCCGTAAAAAATAAATCATACGCCACTTGCCTGTCCATATTTTGTGCTAGCACGGTTGCGGCTCTCCAGGCTCCGGTGGCGCGTATGGCTCACTGCTACCTGTATAGCCAGTGGGGGTGCGTCCTGGCTCCTTTTTCTTCTTTTTCCTTTTTTCTTCTTTTTGCCGTTAGCACCATTTCGCGGCCGCTGACGAAGTCCAACCCAACTTCTCCAACCGTGGTGTTCCGATTTAATCACGTCTCGGGGTCACCATTATGTTGGAAAAGGAAGAACTCGACCACCTTATCACATTGGTTCATCGAGAACTCGTTTATTGGCAATAATCAGAAGGCTTATATGTGGTACATAATTAGCTCATGCATATTACAAAACTTAAGCTGCTAATTGGCTGTATTATATCTAGTTTGCTATAAGTCTATTGGCATCTAAAGCATTTAGGTAC
>NW_020958360.1:7303-12550 GCF_003031625.1 Empidonax traillii | reverse complement strand
ATGTCTCTTTGTTCAAGCTTAATGTCCCTTTGTTTCTCCTTTGATACAAAACTAGACACCAGATGTCCAGTTATCACCATTAGCTCATTTTAACCTTGCATTTGCTACTCCCAATATCTTTCCCAAGAGACCGACTCCTCTTGGTCACGTCCCTTTTCCTTTAACCATTGCATTACAATATCCTCAACAGACCTAGTCAATGTCCCTGTACTAAGTTTACCAGACATACGTAAACCATTTTATTTATTTGTAAACACTGAAAATGGAACGGCATATGGAGTCCTAACTCAGGTATGGGCTGGACAAAAGAAACCGGTAGGATACTGTTCTAAGCTATTAGATCCTGTAAGCAGAGGATGGCCTACCTGTTTACAAACTATTGTTGCTACTGCCTTGCTTGTAGAGGAAGCTGAAAAAGTAACCTTTGGAGGGGAACTAGAGGTTTATACCCCTCATAATATCAGAGGAGTATTACAACAAAGAGCAAATAAATGGTTGACAGATAGTCGACTATTAAAATATGAAGGCATTTTACTACAATCACCTAGACTAAAATTAGAAGTAACGAATATACAAAACCCAGCCCAATTCTTATATGGAGAACCTGAAGGGAATCCAATACATAACTGTCTACATGTGATAAATCTTCAGACCAAGATTAGGGAAGATTTAGAGGAAGAAGAATTAGAAGAAGGAGAGAAATTATACATTAATGGCTCCTCAAGAGTAGTTAATGGACATCGAAGATCAGGTTATGCCATAGTAGATGGTATTACCTTTCATACGAGGGAATCTGGACCCCTTGATAAAACATGGTCAGCGCAAGCTTGCGAGTTGTACGCTTTGATAAGGGCCTTAGAACAATTAAAAGGAAAGGTGGGAACAATATTTACAGATTCTAAATACGCCTTTGGAGTAGTGCATACCTTCGGGAAAATTTGGGAGGAGAGAGGATTAATTAATTCACATGGAAAAGGTTTGATCCATGAGGCACTAATAAAAAAACCTCTAAAGGCACTAAGAAAACCAAAGAGGGTAGCTGTAGTACATGTGAAGGGACATCAAAAAGGATTACAGCCTAAAGTTAGAGGAAATAATATGGCAGATGAGGAAGCTAAACGAGCAGCTTTACTAATGATAACAGCCTCAGAAAGTGAAAGTACGAAACTTTCAAAAAGTTTCAGTAATCAGGAAAAAGAGAAATTACTACAAGTGGGAGCAAAGGAAAAGGATAACCAGTGGAGATTACCAGATGGACGGGAGGTACTTCCAAAAGGCTTGGCCCAAAAGATTATGACCAGGCTGCATGAACAAACACATTGGGGGACTCAAGCTCTAGTAGATCAATTCGAAAATAAATATACCTGTATAGGAGTATATGGGATTGCCAAGAAAATCCTGGAAGGATGTTTAATATGTCAGAAAGTGAATAAAAGACAATTAAGGGAGAGAATACAAGGTGGGCGAGAAGTAGCTAAAAGGCCCTTTGAGAAAATACAGGCCGATTTTACTGAATTACCTAAAGTGGGGAGATATCACTATTTACTGGTTTTGGTAGACCACCTCACCCATTTCGTAGAAGCTTTTCCTGTAGCTCGATGTACGGCTAAAACCGTAATTAAAGTTTTATTAGAAGAAATCATCCCGAGATACGAGGCTGTAGTAGTGGTGGATTCGGACCGAGGACCACATTTCACTTCTAAAATAATTAAAGGAGTAACTAAACTTTTCAGAACCAAATGGGAGTATCATACTCCCTGGCATCCGCAAAGCTCTGGTAAGGTAGAAAGAATGAATGGAGAAATAAAAAAACACTTGACGAAATTAATGATGGAAACCAAAATGAATTGGGTAAAATGCTTACCCCTGGCCCTCCTGTATATCCGAACCCAACCCCGAACTGACACAGGAATTTCTCCTTTTGAAATGATATATGGAATGCCATATGATTTTGGAATTCCGATAGAGAATCCCAAGGTGGAAGATTTTGTTCTAAGAGAATACATTATTAAACTAATGAAAAGGAGGCAAGAGTTGAAAAAGAGAAGACTGGTAGCTCAAAGGCCTCCATTAGACATGTCAATACATAGATTTCAACCTGGAGATTGGGTACTAATTAAAAATTGGAAAGAATCCTCATTAACCCCTAGTTGGGAAGAGCCATTTGTTGTTCTTCTTACTACAGATACTGCAGTCCGAACAGCTGAGAAAGAATGGACCCATGCATCCCGGGTCAAGGGACCCGTTAGTGCTCCTGAGTGGACGGTGGCTTCCTCACCTGGAGACCTCCGACTGAAATTAAGGAAAACCAAAGTGAGTGAATGAATCCCCCAGGAGAGGAAGTAAGACCTAGCCTGTATCAATTTTTTCAGGTACCTCCTGAGCAGACATTACAAAAAGTACACTACGTACCCTACAGACAAGAAAGAATACCTGACCAGACCGGAGGGTCCGGAGTGTACAAGTTAGTAGGAACCTCAATCACATTTCCCTTTTGCTGCGAACTGGAAACTGACATTCCTGAATTTTCCAACCCCTTTGGAATACAGTGCATTAAACACCCAGACACTGGACATTTTAGCTGGGTAGTTTGCAAATGTGTGATATGTAATAGAAGGTGGTACTGTTCCTCAATTAATAGACAATCTCATTGTATGAAATGTAGAGTCAATGCATCTGAGCATCCACAAAGACTGTTAAACCAAACAGAAATTTGCAAAATATTCTGTGGGTGGGAGTTATTAGTGCCGGTGAATTGGGAAATATATGAGATAAACTGGGAGGAAGTGCTAAAAGAATGCTGCTCTAGACCATCCTGGAAGTTGGGTCAACCAAGTAGGGAAGTATACCTAGAGTTAAATGAATTGTTTGAAAAATTCAACACTTGGACATAAGGTCACTGACAAAGATATTGCACTCTCTTAAATTAAAACGAGGAACTATAATAGCTATCTAGGCAAGACTCCTGAAGAATACCACTGCTGCCGAGAAGAACTAATACCTCGTTGCTCCCTGCAAAGGAGTAGACGAAGGAAGGCAGAGGGGTACAATAGTGGAAACGAAAACTTGCCAAATGATATCTACCTCTGAAATGAGAAAAAGAATGGACAAAATTTTATTATTAATCATAAGCTTAATGCTTATGACACATGGGAAAGAAATCCCACATCAACCCTATAGATGGACTATAACCAGACTGGATGACAGGCAAATCGTTAAAGAGACAATAAGTGCAGGGACTCCTATTTTCAATGTCACAAACTGTGACTTAATAAAACACATATGATATGTTTGTAGACCGAACATAGTTTATGGAAGACCTCTTGATTCAAAAACAGTCAATTACTTACCCTCTTATTAGTGTCCCAAATATAATCCAAGAAAGACATATTGCAACTATCCGGGATATAATTATTGCAGTTACTGGAACTGTGAAACTATAGCTACTGATTGGAAACCTGAAACACATGACAATTATATTACGGTCCAATGGGCCCCGCTAGGATGTATACACCCTTCCTCTGACAATAGTCTTCAGTCAAATCACCGGCATCAAAATGTACACATTTGCAATTGCAAATTAAAAAACCTGAGGATCCAGGATGGGCAACAGGGAGAACATGGGGAGTGCGGTTATACTTACCTGGGACGGATACAGGAGGAGAAATAAAAATAATGAAACAACCACTATCCCCACCATTTCAGGCAATAGGGCCCAACAGAATAATAAACAGTGAAAAGACAAACAGAAAAAATGAAGGAAAAAGGAAATTCACACAATCTCCTTTACCTGCTACTAAAGTTTATGAGAAGGCAGGACTCTCACCGGGGGGAAAGGAACTTATAAGACTAGTAGAGGCGTCCTATATTGCCCTCAATCAGTCCACACCTAATATAACAAATTCCTGTTGGTTATGTTATGACAATGAGCCACCATTCTATGAGAGAATAGGATTAAATGTCACTTTCAGCCTAAATAAAGAAAATAATCCTGAACAATGTAAATGGAACCAAAGAGATATAGAACTTACTATGCAGCAAGTAAAAGGATATGGAACATGTATAGGGAATGTATCCCTGGGCAGAGAGGAGTTGTGCAGTTTCAAAGTATTAAACCCAAATAAGAGAAAATATCAATGGGCTATACCTAATAAAGAGAAATGGTGGATGTGTTCAAAAATGGGTTTAACACCATGTGTATTTTTACCAAAGTTTAATGAAAGCAATGAAGTTTATATGCAAGTTGTAGTAGTACCACGAATGATTTATCATTCCGGGGAGTCAATTTTTGAACAGTGGGAATCAGACTATCACAGAATACGAAAACGAAAGCCAATTACCCTAACCATAGCCATGCTGCTGGGACTAGGGGCAACAGGGACCGCGACAGGAATCGCCTCCCTTATTCAACGCAAACAGGGACTTATGACTCTAAGAGCAGCAGTAGACGAAGACTTGGAAAGAATTGAGGAGTCAATCTCTTATCTGAAAAAATCTCTTACCTCACTTTCTGAGGTAGTGTTACAAAATAGAAGGGGACTAGACTTGGTGTTTTTAAAACAAGGGGGATTGTGTGTGGCGCTGGGAAAGGAGTGTTGTTTTTATGCCAACCACTCAGGGGTCATCCGAGAATCTATGACGAAACTGCGAAATGGAATAACTCAAAGAAAGAAAGAAAGAGAAGCACAACAAAATTGGTTTGAGTCATGGTACAACCAATCTCCTTGGTTAACGACTTTAATCTCCATTTTAATAGGTCCCCTAACTATGTTACTAATAGCATTGACCTTTGGTCCGTGTATCTTAAATAAATTTGTGACCTTTGTCAAGAACCGAATAAATACAATACAATTAATGACAGTGTCCCAACAAAATAAAGACAGAGATGAAATAATATCCAGGGAAAGACAATCTCCAATTTTAAATGCAGCAAGGGAAGTAGTAAAAAGATTTGATAAGCAATTTTCTGATGAAATAGAAAAAGGGGGGACTGTAATAGGTAATACTGAGCAAAAAGTATAATATGCTCATCAAATCAGAGAATTAAAGTTTACTTATGCTTATTACAATGAGCCAGGCAAGTGAAGGAAGAAGGGTTAACTGAAGCATCTTGCTACAGGGGCCCACTGTTCTCCCCCCATTTCTCTACCTTGCTCAAAGGAGATCTTGTTCTGTACCTAAAATATTTACAGATACATAGAACAAAGAGCCCAGAGGTAATAAATCTTAGCCAGAGGAGCCAAGGTG
>NW_020958360.1:5718-7010 GCF_003031625.1 Empidonax traillii | reverse complement strand
ATGAGCCAGGCAAGTGAAGGAAGAAGGGTTAACTGAAGCATCTTGCTACAGGGGCCCACTGTTCTCCCCCCATTTCTCTACCTTGCTCAAAGGAGATCTTGTTCTGTACCTAAAATATTTACAGATACATAGAACAAAGAGCCCAGAGGTAATAAATCTTAGCCAGAGGAGCCAAGGTGACATCTCAATTGGTGTTATAGGCCCCAAGCCAAGACTTTCTTGAAGGCTGAGTGATCAGAACACGAAACAATAGAAAGAACGAAAGGTCCCCGAGGTCAGGCGAGGATGAGGAGTAAAACTACAGCCCCCAGGATGAAGGCAAACAGGATTTCCCACCGTAATATTCCTCAAAATAGAGACCACGCCTCAATCTCCACCCCTAACTCCACCTGTTATGAATATTGTAATCTAATGATGCAATAATATGAATATGTATGCAATTATGTTGTAATCATTGCCAAACCTGTATAAAAAACTGACTGTAACCTAACCAACGCGGAGCCTGTTTTCCCAGCACTAGCTGGCAGGCTGCCCGGCCATTAATCAATAAATACCTTGCTGCTTTAGACATAAAACCCTGTCTAAACAGTTTTTATCTGCTCTTTTCTGGGCATCACAAGGACTGTGCTCACAAAAGTGTTCTCTGTTATGAAGTGGGCAATTACAAATGGGAAAGTTACAACATTGTAATAATTGTATGGTTGATTGTGTAATTATCATGAATTTGTATGTCTTGTATTCCACGAGTTTCCACTTTGGGCATATTCATATTAGAGGAAAAAGGAGATGGTAGCAAAAACTAAGAAGAAAAGACTTGACCCCCTCCCCCTTCTGGAGATTTCTATGAGGCAGCCTCTGAGGACTACGGTTTAACCAATTCATTGGCTGAACCTAGATGGCGAGATGGAGCCCGCGAAAGCAAGGACCAATATTGAAAAAGCCCGCGAAGCAAGGACCAATATTGGAAAAGCCCGCGAAATGGACTCCAATAAGAAAATCGACAGAGACTCGAGGGGTGGAGAAAAGAGGGGAGTATAAAAAATTGACCGTTGGTCTGTCACGTGGCAGACCGGTGAGGAAAAGAGTTTCCTCCGGTCGCCCAGCGCGCTGTTTTGTTTATCTGCCTTTAATAAATCTCTCTCATAATTTTTAAAATTATCTTTTGTCATTTTTGACTATAACAGGTCCCTTCAAACTCAGCACATTTTGTCATTCTGTGATTATCAACCCTGTGTTCAGCACAAATCCAAAACACAGCCCTGCACTGGCCACGGGGAAGAAATTCAACTGGA
>NW_020958360.1:0-3904 GCF_003031625.1 Empidonax traillii | reverse complement strand
GTAACCCTCTCAACCAATCCTACCAAGGTTCTTCACTGCTCATGTGCACCGGAGTCCTGCAGACTTCGTTGCCCACAGTGCTCTGCTGGCACTCCTGAAACCCCAAAGGCTGCATCTCCCCCTTTTTATCACAACAAGATACAGAACAGTGCAATTCTGAAACTTTTGAGTTAACTATTTTTTAACCTAAAATTTCTCATTTGACATAGTAACTTTATTACCTGCATTACTTTTATGGACCTGCAAATTGCAGCAAGTATTTACTTAAGGCTATTATCATTTCAAAGTATATGATCAAGAGACATCATGAGAAACTATACTTTATATGCTATATATATAACTTAATTTTATATTTATTCTCATAGTTCCTGTAGATTTATTTTCACAAGTGCTCAAGTCATTCTGCTTTGGAGATGAAACACTCTTGAAACCCATATCACACAGTTGTTTTAGTTAAGCAAAGAAGCAGAAATCTCAAGTTTCAAGTTTATTGTAGGGAGGTATAAACTTAATGCTGGGAAGGGGAGAAGGAAAGAAATGAGGTGTAACTCGCAATCATAGGACTATAGTAACTCAGGTGAGTATTAAATTAGTAGAACTTCTGAATTGCTGTGAATTACTCTTTCAGTAAACAGACATACAGAAGGGTAAAAAGGAAAAAACAACAAATAAATCTCTGAAATTAACTGCAATGAGATAACAACTGTTTGAATCATAATAACCTCAGTACTTTTTAAACATCAGTATTCAAGTATAAACGTGAGTTCCTGTTCCTCTACACAGAGGGTACTACAGATTCATGAAACTCAGCATGCAGTGCTTGGCCTCCATGCTTCCAGATTTCAGGTGGGATTCAGGTGGATTTGTGGTGCGTTGTTGGGAATGAGGCGAAGTACCATCAGACCTTCGTGACACTGTCATCATCACCTTGTACAAGAAGAAAGGCAATAAATCAGACTGTTCAAATTATCGAGGTATTACTCTGCTCTCCATTGCTGGTAAAATCCTTGCAAGAATTCTTTTGAACAGATTGATACCCGCTACAACAGAAGATCTTTTACCTGAAAGCCAGTGTGGTTTCAGAGCCAATAGGGGTACCACAGACATGGTATTTGTTCTCAGACAACTGCAAGAGAAGTGTAGGGAGCAGAACAAAGGACTCTATGTAACCTTTGTTGATCTCACCAAGGCTTTTGATCCTGTGAGCAGAAAAAGTCTGTGGCAGATTTTGGAAAGTTTAGGATGTCCTCTCAAGTTCCTCAAAATGATCATCTTGCTTCATGAGGACCAGCGTGGCCAAGTCAGATATGGGGACGCACTTTCTGAGCCCTTTCCAGTAGCCAATGGTGTGAAGCAAGACTACATTCTTGCACCAACTCTATTCACAATCTTCTTCAGCAAAATGCTCTAAAGGGCCACGGCAGACCTCGATGAAGACAACGATATCTACATCCAATATCATACCGATGGGAGCCTTTGCAACCTAAGGCGACTGAAAGCCCACATTAAGACCTTAAATCATCTTGTCCGTGAGCTGCTTTACGCTGATGATGCCGCCCTCATCGCCCACACAGAAGTAGCTCTGCAGCATTTAACATCCTGCTTTGCAGAGGCTGCTGAGCTTTTTGGGCTGGAAGTCAGCTTGAAGAAGACAGAAGTTTTCTATCAACCTGCACCTCGGGAAGTCTTCCATCATCCCCATATCACCATTGGTGAAACAGCACTCAAATCAGTCCAGGAATTTAATTACCTGGGAAGCACCATCTCCTCAGACCATAAGATTGATGCTGAAATAGACAACAGGTTAGCAAAGGCATACAGAGCTTTTGGTGAACTCCATAAAAGAGTGTGGCAAAACAAACACCTGAAGAAAAGTACTAAGATCAGTGTTTACAGAGCCATCGTGCTGTCTACTCTTTTCTATGGGTCTGAACCGTGGGTCATTTACCGGCACCACTTGCGTCTCTTAGAACGCTTCCATCAGCGCTGCCTCCGTACAATCCTCAACATCCACTGGACTGACTATGTGTCCAACACGTCTGTCCTTGAACAGGCAGCAGTCACGAGCATTGAGGCCCTGCTGCTGAGAACACAGCTGTGCTGGGCAGGGCACGTCTCCAGGATGCAGGACTGCTGCCACCCTAAGATCGTGCTCTGTGGGGAACTCGCCACTGGCTGCAGTGAGAGAGGAGCCCCAAAGAGGAGATACAAGGACTGCCTGAAACAATCCCTCAGCCTTGGCCGTATCAATCATCACTATTGATTTACTCCGGCCTCCAATCGGGAGGCCTGGAGACACACCATCTATAATGCTGCTGCTGCTTCTGAGAACACATGCAGGGTCACTCTGGAGGAGAAAAGACAATGCAGAAAGAATCACATCTCGTCGATATCACCTGGAGAGTCTTTCTGCTGTACCTTCTGCAACCGGACTTGTCTATCTGGCATTGGCCTTTTTAGCAATCAGTGCGCTTGTAGCAAGCGTGGGTAGAGCCCTTCTCAAATCTTCATTTGTGAAGCCCAGCCATGATGATATCTGATTCTATTTATGTAGTGTAAATGTGTGTGTGTATATGTATATAGTTGATAATTGTAAATATTAACATGAGGAAAAAAAGAGAATAGAATACAGGTGTGGATAATGTCGTGGTTACAGGAGGGTTTCCAACACTGTATTGTAGGAATTGTCTCTTTAAGGACAAATTTCTCCTTCCCTTCCTGCCAAGGCCAAGCAGGGAGGGGAAGAAGGAGAAATAAAAAAAAAAAGGTTAGGTGGAAAATGGAACTTTTTTTCCACTGTTTCTTTTGGCAGTGACTGGAGGGGAGGACCCTCCACTATGCATCCCCTTTATTTCAGGGGAGACTGGTGGGCAGGGAATTCCTCTCTTTCTGGGTAAGCCCTTCCCTTCTTATCTTTTTAGTTGCTGCTATTTCCTTGTCAGTAAACTTATTTCTCAACTTAGACTTCCTCTCATTTTGTGTGTCTGTATTGATGGGAAATAAAAAGGGCAGGAGTTCATTTTATTGGAGTTCCAGCCCCAGAGTTTATCTTTAAACAAAGTTAAAGTTGCATGGGGTTTGGCAGAGTCACACATGCCCGATCGTTCCATGAGGTTCCGCAGTGTCCCAGGATTCCTGTGGTCCAATGAGGCCTCTGACTGTTACAGTGGCCCCTTGATTCCATGAGATTCTACCACGTCCCAGACTCCCTTTGGTTCCATGAGGTGCTTCAGAGAATTTTGGAGAGGGACCTTTACACACCCAGATCTTGATGTGTCCACACATCTCTGCCTGGGTGTGTGTGAGAATTGACTGTGGTGTGAGTGTTGTTATTGTGAATCTATAATTCAGTCACTGTTCAATTGTAACAAATTATATTGAATCACTTGATAACTGTAAATTGGTCAGTGATTAAATGCTACTAATCTCTTTTGGCCCCTTATCTCTCTGTTCAAATCCTTTGCACCCTGACTCTCTTATATCCCAAGGCTCTGTGGAAATCATTCCCTTTCATAGAAAATTATATTTTTGTGACTTCCACTTTAAAATCTTCCTCCTCAGCTAAACTGCAAATTAACTCCAAGTAGCTGTTGAAGACTTGAAGACACAAAGACAATTAAAGAAAAAAAAAAAATTGCTTTTCTGTATTTTAATGAGCCCCACAGTGTGTTTAGAGACAAGTCCATTGTCCTCAGCTTCTGAGAGAAGATTGAAGAAGCTGCTCAAGAAGTCAGAAGCCAAACTCCCAGTGCCTTGAAGCATTGCTGGGCCCCACTGAGGGCAGGCACTGACAAAGCCTCCCCAGGGACTCCTGAGAGCAGATCCTTGCAGGCCAGGAGTGCAGGCAGATAAAGGCTCTGGGCAGTGTCACAGTTGTCCCCTGATTCCATGAGACAACATTCCT
>NW_020958359.1:12677-14718 GCF_003031625.1 Empidonax traillii | reverse complement strand
TTTTTTCTGTTTTGTTTTTAATCAAAGTCAGAGACAACTGTAACCCATTATTCAACATGTACTATACACTCAGGTATGGTCAAAATATGCTTAAGGCTTAAAATTTCCTGTAAGGGGAGCAAAACACAAGAACCATGTATCCCATGTTTGAGATGAAATAGTGAGTTTTTGCTTAAAACTATAGGCAAAGAGCCAATGTTGATTCAGTCAGATTTATCAGCCCTTCGTGCAGACAGGTCTGCTGGATCAGTCATACAGAGCAGCAGGGAATTATACTGTGTGAGTTGCCTAACTTGGACTTCATGGTTTAATGAGCTCATAATGCAAACAGTAATTTTTATTTACACAATGCTTACAAAGATTCAACTGTATTTTTAGAGAATTTCACTGCAACATGCAGTGTATTGAGCATCTCCAAGGGTATTTATCTAGCTTGTCATCTTTGAGGCCAAGTTGCAACTGAAAGCAGGTCTTGGGGAAGTATATCATGGCACCGCCTTATTTATTGTTCCCATAAAAACTTTTGTACAGTTCTTTAAAAGATGTAAAGCCTCTTGAATGAGACGCTTAAGATTTCCATCTCTATTTCAATTACTTTAGGCCAAGGAACTTTTAGGCCAAGCTATGTCTGAGAGGTGATGTATGGGTAGTTGGTTATCAGAGTGTAGTGAACAGAAAATAGTAAGATATGACCAAAATTATCCTCCTGGAAGACTCTGTCATGTATTTGTGACTTACAGCATGAACTGGAAAGTCTGGTTAAGAATCAAGTTTCAGGCTGAAAGTCAGGAAACAAAGGCAGTACATACCAAGTAAATCTTTTACTGGTGCTACCCAAGTTGGGTACTGGCAGGCAGCTAAATCTTTGGTTTGGGATAAGTCTTGTGGTCTTCACCTGTGCTTTTATTTGCACAGCTTCTAATCCAGTGCTATCACAAAATATATTTCAGAGATGTTCAGGGCTTTAATAACTGCTATACCTAGTGTCAGGGTTTTGACTCTGTCCAGATTTTAAACACTTACTGAAAACTTTTTCCCCCTTCCTCCCCTCTCTGCCCTTCTAAGAATTGTGGGGGAAAAAACAGACAGAGAAATCCTCAATAGAGATAAGAACTTGGAGATTCACTTATTAATTATTTCTCACAGGCAAACAGACTCAAAGTGAATAGAACTTAAATTTATTGCTAACAAATTTAAACTAAAAACCAAAGTTTTGCTAGTAGAATAAGAACTAAAAGAGTAAAAGAATAAAACTGTTTTAAAACACAGCACCTTCCTTCCACTTCCCCCCTTCCCTCAGATGCTCAGGGAGATGAGAAAAGGGGGAAAGTCACAGCCAGTGGCTGCTTCTTAAAGCAGCCAGTTAATATCCATCTCTTAGATAGGAACCCTTTCCAATTCAGAGTTCTGGGGGTTACTTTTCCATCAGGTGCAGAGGTCTCTCTCACTGCACACTGATGGTCTTCTCTGTGGGCTGCAAGGGGACATCTTGCTTTACCACAGTCTTCACCACGGTTACAGGGGGTAATGGCCTTGAGTCCTTCACCTGTTTCCTGTGGGGTCCCTTCCCATGGGAGATAGTCCTTGATGGACTCTCCAGTTCTTCCATAAGCTGCTGTCCCTTGGGTCTGCTGTCCCTTGGGTCTACTCTCCCTTGGCTCACAAATGAGTTGCACTAGTGTGGATTCCTCCGCAAGGCCACAAGTCCTATCCGGGACAACTCGCTCCAGCATAGGTTTCTCTCTCCATGGTCCACAGCAAGACTCTGTTTCATCTTATGCCTCCCACGGAGTCACATCTTCTTCATGCACTCCTCTGCTCTGGCGTGGGCTCCTTCATGATCTGCAGAGGTGGGGGGGGGTGTGTGTGTCTCTGCACCCCCACAGTCTTCCACAGGTGGCAGGAGTCTCAGCTTTAAGTCTTCCGCCTGCTGGAGGGGGAGAGGGAGGCCTCTGGGCTTCTTCCTCCTCCCTCCTGCTACACTGACCTTGGAGTCTAGGTTGCTATCTCATGTTCTCCTCTGCTCTCCTCCGAGCTGGAA
>NW_020958359.1:1964-12353 GCF_003031625.1 Empidonax traillii | reverse complement strand
AGTGCCACACCTGCCCCTGGCCCAGGGCTGGGGGGAGGAGGGAGGCCTGGCCCACACCTGGGTCCTGCTGCCTCCCCCTATATTAGCTCCTAATTTCTTCTGCGCCACAAACCTTCTCTTCCTCTGTTCTTAAATATGTTATCACAGAAGCAAATATCATTGGCTAGTAGTAGGAAGTCCATCCTGGAGATGGCTATCATTGGCTTTTTCATAGAATAGCAAAAGCTTCCAGTAGCTTCTAATTGAGATCATCTCTATGGCCCCCTATTACCAGAATTTCATCCATGTGAACCCATAAGACCTAGTAAGAACAAATATAATGTCTCTCCATGCCGCACCCTCAGTCATTAAAATTAAGAATATTTTTCTCTACTTCAGAAAACTTGAAAATAATTTGTGACAGGGTGAGATTCACTGATTCAGCCAAGTTGAAAGTCCAGAATTCTAACTGTATTTTGCTTAATGATGCATTATCTACAGGCTTTAGTTTCCTCTTGTGATTAGTTTTACTGTAGCAGTATTTATACTTTGGCATACAGACTACCTTAGAGGATTCTTACCATCTGTTGGTTTATTCACATGTGGAACTCTGCTTTGAATTGTATTTCATAATATTATAATACCCAAATGTGTATATTCTAAGCATATCATAGAAGTTGGATACATATATGAAAGAAATTGGTTTCATTTTATATATATATATATATATATATATATATGCACATGCATTTCATGTATATATATGTGTGCATATAATATACATTTTTGTACATATAACATATATATGTATAAATGAAGTTGATTTTATATATAAAAGTTTTCTATTTACTCTGAGTCCAATTGATTTATTACCTACTAAAAATTACTTAATCCTGGGAGTAGTTGACACTTAGAGGAAGAGATTAGACTCTTTGATCCTAAATATCTTCTGATGTGGGCCTCCATTCATGCTATAGTGGTCTATGAATATCATTTATATATATAGTCATCACTACATTAAAAATGGTATGGTTAATGTAGGTATGAATCCATTCCTTAGCTGTGAAATTACTGTGTTTCCCAATAAAAAGAAATCTTGCTATGTGAGCTTCTGGCTCTACTCAACTCTGGACTCATATAATTCTGTTTCCAAGGTGCAGTATGTCTGTAAGCATTTGGAAAAGTTTGTCACTGACGTCAGGTTTTTCCACTGTTAATGGACAAATGTTTTTGTGAAGCTCTTTCCTGACTATTATGCTCAAAGCATCCTTCAGATCTCTGGACTTTAGTCTGGGACTGAATACAAGCACATTTTTTTCTTAATTTCCTCAATTGTGGCTTTCCAGTAGGTTGTTCATTTGATGGGACCTGCCTTTCTTTGTTCAGTGTCACAACAGAGCTGTGCATCTCCTACCTCCAACAAAACAAAATCCAGACCATAGATTTTAGCTACTTTTTAAAACTCATCCCACATCTCATTCAGGTAAATATCTAAATTTAAAATCATATTCACGCATGTAACTTTGTACTGAAAAGAACAATTTTCTCAGAAGTGTGCAGACAGGGCAATAGAAACAAAAAGAACCTTCAGAAACAGAAAAATTAGATATTCTTGCTGTCCTGGTTCAAACATCCTGTTCATTCTAAAAAGAAACCTTAAGTTCAGATTCAGATCTTCAATGCTATTTAGGTATTGAAATTGCATTAATTTTCATGTAGTTGGAAACTATATGAAAAAAAAGTTTGAGTATCGTAACTGGTTTTTAGACATTCTGGACTCTTTTAGGACATTATGAAAATTTAGTCATGCAGGCTTTTTGAGATCTGTGCAATATTTACAGACATTTGTGTTCTGTGCCTAACGCTAAACACTGGAATTCTAGGTAACATGTAACAATGACTCTACTGGTCTGAAGGATCCAGCTTATGTCCAGAAGACAGAGCTTTTGGTGCCACACTCAAATTCATAAGACATTCTCACAGAATTTCACTCCCTTGAATAAACTGACTTACTTTAGCTCTTTTAACTCAGGGATATCTGCACAGGACTTTGTTCTTCAGTGTAGACATTCCATCATTATTAATGTGAGGCATCTAGACATTACTGGTTTGAACCTCATCCACTATCTCCCACATGGCATAGCTTCTAACATAGGCTTTACTTTTCCGAAGAAAAAACTCAGAGCAGCTCAGGAGTCAGACTGTTTCAGGAGACATGCCTGCACGCTCCAAATCCTGCCTCCTGTCCCTAGCCTAGCCCCATGACAGTGCTTCAGCAAATGTTGTGATTCTGCAGTCTATTATTTTATTATTCCTCATCAGACAATGCCCTCTCAAAATTTGTCAAATGCCCTTAACACCACAATTTGAAAGCCTAGATATGGTAATTATCTCATTATCTTACTCATATTATAAAGAGATATAGATTCTTAAAGAACTTTAGCAAATGGTGAAAAAGCCTAAGCTGGAAAGACAAGATCACAATGAGGACCAGGAAAGACTGACACAGTAGTTATGTACCCTGTATGATGTAGATAATCAGGTAGGAAACCAGAAAAAGGAGAAGCTCCTAATCAAAGAATATTCCCAATATCTACAAGCAGACATGAGGTTGGCTTGGCATTGAGTTCATGTGCTATGCTTGCAGGACTGAAGAGGTTTATGCAGAAATAATCCCACGAAAAACAGAAGCACACTGATGAGCAAAATTGTTTGGTATGAGAAACAAAGAAGCTTTTCCAAGCTAATTCGTTGAGGGTTGATAATTTGCGGAGAGGGTGAGAATCTGTTGCATTATATCTGTTATAATTTATAAAGGAAACTATGTTGCTAGAGAGGACTTTTTTAAGTCATTCCTCTTTCAACTTAGAGAAACTATGAGGAGAAAACTACTGTCTGCTGCAGAAATAACCCCTAAAATTAAAATGGTCTCTAGCCCCAATAAAAAACAATCTCTGAGAATAAGATTTAAAAAAACATATTTGAAACAGAAATCAAACTATATTTACAAAATTCAAAGGGGAGAGGAGAGCAGAAACACACCTTTGTTCTGTGTCAAGCAAATACTTCTACAGGTATAACTGAGCTGAAAGTACACCACAGTGAAATTATTGTTCATTACAGAGAACTTCAAGTGATTTAATTATACACAGACAATTAAAAAGTTTAAAAAACTTCATAGTCGTCATGAATTTCCCCTTGCAAATAGCTATTAATCAGTATATGAACAAATTTAATACTTCTAACTAAAGTCTTGTATAGCCAAGAACAAAGGAAGGATTAAAGATATCGTTACTCTCAAGTGTGTGTAATTCGATGTAGGTGATATCTTAAGCACTGAAGGCGTTTTGGGGTAAAGAATAGCTGTGCAACTTACACTGCTGGTCTCTTTTCATTCACTGTTCTCCTTTTTTCACAGTTCTCTCTAATGATTTGATTCACTTAAATAGTTTAAAGTAATTTCTGTAATGAAATTGAATAAGAGAAATGGTAATATGGGAGCAAGTATTGTACTTTATGCACCAAACAATACTTGTTAAAGTAATTTTTACCTTTTTTGTGTATTCTTGAGCATCAGCTACATTCTTTTGTTGAATATAATACTTCATGTTTTCTTCTATAAATGAAGGGGTGGGTGGAAGACACCGTAATTTAAGGTCTTCTTTTTTATTATCTAAATTTTATGAAGTCTTGCATGCTCTATTCAGTATTTTTTGCAAGCATTGAAGTCTGTTCTGCAGTGCTGCTAAATGTCTGTAAGACAGTCAAATTTGGACAGAGAAGTGGTGGTGTTAACCCAGTGTCTTGTCTCCCAAAAGTAGAAACTGAAGATACAGACAGAACATTATAAGAAGTAGGTAAGAAGAAAATCTCTAGTTCCCTGGCATGCTATCCCAACCTCTGAAAATTAATAGCTTTGAGATTTCCAGATTAACAAATGACATTTTAGTTGACATCTCTCATGATGAATGATGTAGCACCAGTATTCATCCCTAGGCCCTAGACATTACAACTGCTCACTCCCATAGAGTCCTTATAGACAAAACTGCACCTCTGTTAAACTGCACCTCTCCTTCCTAATATATATTGTTACTGTCCAAGTGCATGCTGTGCCCTCACACAGTTGTATTTCTTCTCATGCCACATCCACAGCATATACTCAACATTGCTTTATGGTTTCTGATGCTTGAACCATGAGGACTGGGAGAGGATAGAAAAAAAAATTTGTCTAAAGATTAATAGCCTATTGAGTATTGTGTCCTTGCAGAGAGCTGGGCCCAAGCATATTCTGTATAGGTTTATCAGTCCACTTAAGTGATGTCTAGTCCTGAGTTGTGTGAATGTGCATTACTCTGTATTACTTATTTGGAGGGCCACAGGTCATTTCCTGAACAGAATTCCTTTACCCCTAGAGATACAGCTTCCAGGTTTAATAGTCCCTGACGGCTTTTCTTCCACAAATTAGCCCAGTACATCTGCTAAATGCCAGCTGGAGACACAAGAAAAAGATAGTAAAAGAATCAAAGTTTATTGAAAGTATGTGGTAGGATACACTAAGAGTGTTTCAGTTAACAAGTGAAGAGCAAAGTACTGAGTTGAGAACTAGATAGAAGTCCATATAAGCAATGTGTTACCTTTTGTTAACATCAAAAACTTTGAAACTACTGTCTAAAAGTTTTATACTTATCAAGATTTTATGAGTCTTCTGGGATTTCTATTTCAGACTTATTAGGATATTTTTGGTTTTCTTCTGATTTCTCTTTGAGCTGAAAAAGTAGAATTCAGTAACACAACCTGTCCTCAAACCCCCCTGCTCTGAATTTCAGGTTGTGAAACTCTACATGGTTAGAGTTAACAATTTAAATTCTCACTTTGATTTAAAAACGACCCCAGACATAGTTTTAACTATAATTAATTTTAGTCTTCATTGTAGTTTAGAACAGATCAACTTTGTATATATGTAAGTTGATTCTTTAACCCAGGATGCAGCAACATATTTGGCATAAACTACAAAGAAGTTAATTCTGCACCATGTTGCAAATCTTTTACAACTTAATGGGCAGCTGCAAAATTGTTTATTTTGAGGGCCTGGTTCATCAATACTGTCTTTTTATAAAACTTCATCTTTTCAATCTGAAGCATTTTACATAATGTGTAAGTGGGTTTTACAGTAGCTGAGGGATGAGCAGGATTGCCATCACTTTGGTCTTTGTTTTGGTTGCTCAGCGTAGACAGTAAATAATTGGTAACTGATATCTCTGCTTCACTGACCGGAAAATTTCAGCACTGAAATTTCTGTCACTAGGGAGTGCACCAAGACAGGTAATTTAGTAGTCATTTAGTCATAGTAGAACAATAGATTGGAAAATTTGTATATTCTATGGAAAATAGGAGATTGCAACATACATAATCTTCCATGATATTTATAAAAAACCCCAGAATATAATACTAGCTTTCAAACATATTACGTTACATTACATTTTCTTTATTTTCTTTACATTTGTACATTTTCCTTGTCTTTAAACAAAATTCAGTATGTTCTCTATGTTCTACTCTTTCACACTTCATTTTGCCATGATGAGAACCAACTTTACATTTCAAGTAGATGAGAATACAGATTTTCCCTCTAAGGGCAAAAAGAAGTGGTTTGTTATCACCACATTGCCTGTGAGAACTTTTAGCATTCCATGAGAAATGAGTGGCAGTAGAAACTTTGCCTTTTAAGATTTTTCAGTCAGCAAAATGTAAGGCTGTTACCCCCCTCAAATGAAGAACTATTACAAACTTATGTCAAACAGAAATTGCAATATGATGTACATTTTTTTCTTTATTTAGCATTGGATATAGGAATATAGGAATTGGATATATTGGAAATAGGGAGAAAAATATCCTTTCAGAGGAGAATTTAAGAGTTAACAGAATCATTCCCCAGTCATTCTGTTCATATTGTTATTACTAGAGGCAAGTAGACATGCTTTGTTCTGATTTCTGTAATAGTTGTTGAGCAGTTTGACAGAAATTATCTGGTTTAGTACATATTGTAAGCAAGTACATTTACTAATGTGGAGGAAGACTACTACTAATAATAGTTTCCGTTGTGATTATGTATTTTTGATTAAATTTTGTGAAGTTTCCATAGAGTATATGTGACTTCCTGAAAAGAAAGCACAAGAAAAGTTCTGTGGTTTAGGATTGTTAAATTTTTCTTCCATCATTTAGACTTTATAGATGTCATAATGCTTTTGCACACCTTGTGCCTTTTTCTAAACCTCTTGCCGGGAGTTTGGCATCAAGGGGTGAACAAAAACAATATTTTATAAGGTGGGCTATTCACATAGACAGATCCCTATTTAAGCCACATTGTCTAGCATGGTACCTTTAAATGTATAACTGAGTCTGTACTGACTTGTATCACAAGAAGATGCAAATAGCATCTGACCTACTTGTATGCAGTGTTATTTACTTTGAGGACTAGCTTAATATATATTTTCTTTTTTTTTGGTAGCAATAATTACAGGAACATGAGTATACAAATGCTCGTGTTCCTTATTCTTCATGATTAATGCACAATCACCTCTGGAAGCAGACATACTGCTGACTGCCACAGATGAGAACACATACATATCCCTAATTACTACAAACCCATTGTATTCCAAAGAAATTATGAGTGTACTGCTCGCTGCTCTTTCTATTAGTTCTACAGCTATAGCTGTTCAGCGGGGTAAACTGATGTACAGGCATTACGCACGTTTCTGAAAACAAAACCAACAACCACAAAAAGAACAGAATCTGTCCCACTGAACTCCCAGATAGTGATATGGCATCAGAAACAGAATTCACTATTCCTTCTCCTCTCACTATGCTATCCAGGTGAGTTTTCTCCCTCAAATTTTCAGCTTCCTAAATGTCAGATATAGGTTTTACTTGTGCACTCTCTTCTTTCCTAATTTAAAAACTAAGTAGTTCCAGATTTTTAATTCATTTAGTTCACTGTATGTAAAGGGACCATAAAAGTTTGCAACTTAATATAAATAATTTCCCCTTAGAGAACATAGAAATAAAAACATAAGCACACTAAAAGTATTTATTAGACAGTTAAAAATAAATACTTCTCAGATTTTTATTTCTCAATTACTCATTTTGCAAAAGGAGCAAGCAAACAAAATATTATCCTCTTAAATGAACCTGTAGTGTAGACTTTTGAGTTTTACATTGTAGTTTTCTTTCCCTCTTGATTTTAACCCTGACCTCTGCACAGCACATTAATGCTACCTGTCTATAAGTCTAATGGGACGATACAAATCAGGCAAATGAAGATCTCTCTGTAGAATATTTCATAGCTGAATTTGGCACAAAACTTTAAAAATGTCATTTGAAGAGAAACTGGATTGACCCATTTTGGCCTACACCAAAAAAATATGTCACAATCTCATCTAAATTGTTAAAATCCTAATTAAAAGTGGTGTTTTTCATTTTAGCACATATTACTTAATGCTCCCTATCTACAATAGAAATATATCTATTTTTCTTAGAGACCATCTAAGGAAACATCAGAAGATCAGGTACAGAAATGAAATCACTAAGGGAAAAAAACAGTGCAAGATTTTGATTTTCTACTCTAATAATTTCCTTTCATAAAGAATTAGCACAGGAGATGTATTTTTATGTGGGTCATACCTGGTTTAGTGTAGAAATCCATAAAATTGGACTTTGTATGGTAATAAGAACAAATACGATAAAAGCAGGGGGGACTTAGGACCTCTCAGCCATCCCTTGTCTCTGCTCAGAACATTGGATCATATGTAGCAATTGCAAGATTTCATTAGGCTTTGACCAAAAGCTTTTGTGATATCATCACCTTTTAAGACATCTTTTTACTTTTTTTCCTTTTTCATCTGTCCAATATCTCTTCATCTTATATTGCTTGTACATGGTGCTATGTAATATCCCAAAAAGAAGTTGATTTTGACCTCTTCCCAATTCCTCCCATGCCTCCATCAGATTCACTGAATAAAACGGGAAAAAAAGGGAGGGAGAGAAAGACCAATCCTCTTAGCATTGCAAAAAAAATCAAAATAATTAGATAGAATGAGGTCTTTAAAACAGATAGCTTTCAAAATTTTGTCTGATATCTGTCTTGAAGACTTAGATCAATAAAAAATTTAAAAGTTCTTTTGTTCTTATTGATCAAGATGATGAAATTACATCAAATAGACAAAAGCGGTCACTATGTCCATTAGCCTGAATAAAACTGGATATAAGACTGCTACCTGAGAAGGAACGTCTGTGTTATTTTCTATTCAATAAAATTAAAAATCACTTTGTGAATAAACTGTAATCAGAACTTAAAAATATATGTTCTTACATTTTTGTGCCAGACTTAAAAAAAAGTATTCCAATATTTTGATCCACAACACTACATTAATCCACTCACTACCCACCAGAAACTCTTAAAAGCATTTTCAAAATCAATTTTCTGATGAAAGTATTCTTCACAGAGTAATTATAGATTAACTCATCAGTATCTTAATAAAATATTTTTACCGCTCCTAGTTATGAGCCCTTGGACTCTGCCTTCAGCTGCAAGCACTTGTTTCAGGACTGGCCTGGGCTCACCTTGGCAGAGCTGGACTGGGCTGGTTTCACATCCTGCTTTGGGGCCTGTTGCATCCCCTGCCTGAGCCTGAGCTCTGACAGTGCTGTGTGTGGGATGTGCAAGAGCACTGTACACCTTCCAGGATTTAATTTAGGACACTAATGGCTTTTGATAAACTGCCCTTCTCTGTGTGTCTTCTTGATGAGGCTTCCACTGCCCACAAAGGACTCACGGAGACATTGGAAAGGAGAGTACAACAATAAAGAGCTAGATATTACTAAATTTTCTTGTGTAACTACTTTAATTATGTTCTTAAAGAGACTCTACTGTGCTATTATGGGCTACAGGATGATGTAACTATTGTAACTGAACCAATAGTAATTGTTCATTTTGATTTAATTGTTATTTTTTTAATTTAGACTAACAGTAAATTCTTGGCTTTAGGTATATAGTGTGTTCCCTTTCTCCCATAACACCTGTGATGGTTTTTGCTGGGGTAGAGTTAGTTTTACTTACAGTGGGTAAACATGGGCCTGGGTTTTGGATTTGGTGACTCCAGGACAGGTGACTTGAAAATGTTTCTTGGTATGAAAGTTTTGTCTTTCTTTTTATTTAGTACTATTCTAGTCCTTGAGTCATTGCAAACCGTAGCAGTCACAGTTCTTGTGAGTCCAATTCATCATTAAAATGTTAAGCAAAACAAAATGTTATATGCATTTTCCTGTTTGATGAATTCATTGAGACATATTAATTTGTTAGTTTTTATTTAATTTATACTATGTCTTGCTGATTTTGTATTGTTTTAACTTCTTAATGTAAAACACTCTCCCAATTCTAACAATGTCATTTCTCATACATTTATCTTTCAAATTTGCAGTGCAATTTCACAAACCTCTTTTAGCTTGAATTTCACTGGTTTTGCATGCAGAAAATGTACATGAATAATGATTACTCAGACCTGAGCTATCATTATTGTTTTCTTCTGTGACTAATTTAAAAGAAGATCAAATATCAAATTCCCTCCTCGTATTGAATACAACTAGTTGTGAGCTAATAAATTGCCATTTAAGATTGTGAGCATGACAAGGAACACACAGAAGGAGCTTTCAGTTTTACACAACCATTCAGACATCAAAAATATCACACCTTTTCTTTCTCTTACACTTACACAGAACGTCTTAAATACACTATGCAACAGCAGCTCTAAATTCCTGTGTTTTCTTTCTCAAAGGCATTACTACTGATCTGCCTTCTGCTTTATCTTCAGAACATTTAACCCTAAATACTTAGAAGTCGTTACTTGGAAATAGGTGATGCCATTATTATGATAAGTCCCTCCCCTGTTTCCTCACACATGGTGATTACTTTTCTGACACACCGATGACTCCAGAAGATACCAGTAAGATGTACTTCTAAATTGATAATTTCAACTCCTCTTACTAATCACAAAGGCCCTTAGTTTTAGCTATGAGCATTTTGGAGCACATATAGTGTCTGCCTTGGGCTGATGGACATGGCAACTGCTTTCCTGTATCCACACAGCTGCTCATTTACTCTTAGGAGAAAGTAAGATGACAAAAACCGATTCAAACTAAAGACAAGGAAATTGCAATTGAAACTCATCATATACATCTTTTTACAGGTGTTACCTATTTTTATGGATTATATGCTGCATTTTTGGAACTGTTAAATTTCTTGTTCTGACCATTGTGAGGACTTACAGTGATCTTACTTTACAGCAACTTGGAGTTATGCTTATTTTACAGCGACTTGGAGTTATGCTTATTCCTTTTTTTTTTTTTTTTTTTTTTTTT
>NW_020958359.1:0-1566 GCF_003031625.1 Empidonax traillii | reverse complement strand
TTTTTCTTTTTTTTTTTTTTTTTTTTTTTTTTTTTTTTTTTTTTTTTTTTTTTTTTTTTTTTTTTTGAGTTACTCAGAGTCTATTTTGCTTTGCCTATCTCCAGTTGGGTAGTACATAATATAGTCGTTTTAATTTTTATTTCTTACAAAATTTTCAATTACTGCTTTTATTGTTTGGTCTTGGCATACGGTTCCTTTCTTTGTGGAATCAGAACTATCAGCCATTTCCTGAAGCCTATTTATCCAGGTCTTGTTTTCATCTAAAATGTTCTACAACATCTAAATGCATTCCTTCTGCCTGAAAAATCTTTCCTATGACTAAAAGCATGTATAGCCTTCATAAGAAAATGTATGTTAGAGCTTCAAGCATGGAAAAAATAATTTTATAGCAACTAAAATTGGAAGAAACCTGTTTGAAAGTGTGGTTCAAAGTCCGGCTCAAAATAAGGCTGATTTGTCCAAGGATGGAGATTTCACAACCTCTGTGGGAAAGCCTAAACATGTAATGTTTCCCTCTGTATCTTCTTTGTAATAACCCACTAGATTGCTGAAAACAGGGCTCTCCCTTAGCCTTCTCTTAAACCTGAATTAATCCAGTTCTCATTTTCTGTCAATACAACAGTGCTTCAGACCCCTTATCTTCCTGGGGAACCTCTCCTGGCCTTGCTTTTGTTTTGCAACAGTTTTCCTGTATAAGAGAGCCCAAAACTGACTGAATAACATACCTTTAAAAAGCTATAAATATTGTTCTAATCCTAATCATCGCAAAACTTCATATAGAGTTGTACCACAGAAGCATCTCATTTTCCCTCTTTTGAATTTTTTTCAGAATTCCCATCTCTACTAATGCTGTTCACCTTCTCAAACTGCTAAATTAAATACAGTGTCTCTTTGCTCATGTTTACCACCCACTTTTTAATAAGGAAAAAATAACCATTATGCTCTAGAACAATTTACTCAGTGCTTCATGACCTTTGCATCCATAACACCAACATACTTGTCTCACCTGCTTGAGAAGAGACCATTATAGCAATAAAATCTCCATTGGAAACCAAATAATTGGACAATAAATAACAATAAAAATATCATGGTCTTCTTTTCTAGGGTAAAAATCCTCACTTCTGCCATGAAAATGTCTCATATTTTGTTTATACATTCACTGACAATATTTTTAATTTCACTTTGTATGTATATGACTGTTCATGTATTTCAGGTCTTCTCTTGCAGATCCTCTGAATACTCATGCTGAAAGTAGTTGCAATTACCTGGCTTTTCCATAGACTCTTTTTCAGCAGAGATCTAGAGAGGTTTCATTTGTTTATTCATTTGTTTGAAATGAAAGCTGTGAGTGATAGAACATAAAGTGTTGACCACAGAAACAAAGAACTCTAGTTTGATAAGCTGCCACAGGACATTTGTGTGGGTCAGTCAATATCTGCAAACTAAAACTATTGCAAATACATTTAGATTGCAATTGCCTTTTGATTTTTGGTTGGTTTTTGTTTGTTTGCTTGTTTGTTTGTTTGTTTTAATGGTAGGAAAACAAAATACTGTAAAAGTTTGAAA
>NW_020958358.1:13514-14738 GCF_003031625.1 Empidonax traillii | reverse complement strand
AAGTAAAAAACCTGCTTAGGACACATGGTAGGAAACCCCATAGTACATCAGACATGTTCAAGTGAGAATACAAGTGTTTCCAAAACTGGTTACAGGTCCTGAGAGCTGGTAAAAGGCCTTCCTGTATTTTATCCATGTCCCATTTGCAGTCCGTGGCCATCCCTCCTTCTGGTTTAGGAAGGGGCACTCAACCATTCCCCGTGTAATATTTTCTTTTGCTTTCTTAAGATTATTTAGTTCACTCATTAATATCTCTGAAAAATTTAGCCAAATCATAATAAATCTAAATCCTTCTGAGGCAGAACGTATTTATATGATTCCAAATATGCATAAATTCTTGTACCAACTCCCAGGTTAAATTTGATTGAATTTTCTGAGACAAACTTATACATCCATAAGATAAAAGCTTTCCCCATTCTTTTTAGTAAAAAGACAAAAAAAAAATTAGTTAAAATCAAACTGGCAATACATAGAATGGTTTGTCTTATATAATCCTACTAATATTTTTAGTTCTCAACAAGTCACTTGCAGTGAAAACACAAACAAATCACAAACATTAATAAACTGACAGCACAAGCAATTATGGGGCAGTTAAAAGTTCCATTGGTTTCAGGCAGCTGGGTCTCACCTGTCAGCAGGTTCCTATAAAAAGTGAAAATTTGGTCTGCTAAACCCATCATGAAAAAGAAGAAACAATGTCTTGTCTGCCATGATGCTACTGAAGCAGCAAGTAACCAAAAGTTAAAAGGGCCTAAAGGAAAAATGATTATCACATCTGGGCTGTCTGTGAGCCTTCTCAGGTAAATCTGCTGGCAGCTGCCCTGCTTGGAACTCGTTCCTGTGATCTTCAGTGGGGGGGAGTGCTGGCATTCCTGGAAAAACAAAACAACACAAACTTCCCCTGTTTTTCAGGGGGGTCTCCTCTGGTTGGCAGAGCAGCCATTAAAGGCTGATTGGTATTTAACTGTCTGTGATAAAGTGCTCAGGTAAGAGAATTAGAAGGGAAGTGTGAGACCACTCCTCGAGTGCTGAAGCACAGCTGTGCTGGTACTGGGGTTCTGAGGTTTGCAACATTTAATACTGCAGCTTTTAGGGGAGCCAAATTAGCTACAGCTTCAGCAATTCTATTCTGTGTTGCAGCAACACCCCAGCACTGTGAGAGCACAGTCCCTGCATTTCCTTTAGGGTTGAGATTAACAGCTTTCCACTTCTCAGCCAGGAGCC
>NW_020958358.1:0-6603 GCF_003031625.1 Empidonax traillii | reverse complement strand
GTCACTCGTAACGGGAATACCCCACTCCTCTACAGGACCAGCTATTGTTGAACACGTGCATGGCACCCTGAAGCAGTTACTTCAAAAACAAAAAGGGGGAATGCAGGGTCAACTTAGACAAAGCCATGTATGTGTTGAACTTCTTAACCTTCCCTGGTTCTTCTTCTTCCTCACCTCCCTTTTTGCATTTCTCCTCTCTTTTTTCTGTGCAGTCAGTGACTGGCAAGGCCCCCGTGCAGATTCGGGATCTTGTTTCTGGTCAGCGGTCTGGTCCACATGAGTTAATAACGTGGGGGAGGGGTTATGCTTGTGTTTCTACAGATCATGGCCCTCGATGGATTCGTGCACGGTGTGAACGTCCTGTCTTGGATGCTGTTAAATGCAACTGTGTGGACTGTCCCCCGGCCAAAACAGAACATGTGGGTGATGCTGGCCAACATGAGGCACCAGGACACCCTCTGCCTTTCTGTGGCGAACCCTGAGAATCCTTTTTCTACCTGCTTGGTGGGGCTTCCTTTAGATGCCTGGCCTTGCCTGACAGGCCCAGGACCCATAGTTCTGCACCAAAGAAAAATGTTGACCACTGGGGTAGAATCCATGCACACTTTACACAAGTTACACAAGAACCTCAAGAACTAGAATTGTTAGGATCAGTAGTGATGGATGCTTGTGTTGTGTTTAATTATACTTATAATATGACTAGAAAAGGACAGAACATTAATGCCACATTGCCTGTATATAGAAATGCCACTGCTTGGTGTAGTTATACTTCTAGTAATAATTCACGATCTTTTAATGTACCTGTCATCTTACCTTCTGGGGTTTTTCTTATTTGTGGGGATAGAGCTTGGGGTGGCCTTCCATCAAAACTTAATGGTGGACCATGTAGCTTGGGGAGACTTACTCCGCTAACTCCTAATCTCACCATGATTTATAACAAAAGAAGAGAAAAACGTAATATTCATCAATTCACCAACCAGTGTGATGACCAGGTGACCTATTGGGGACCTGGAGAAATCATTGCAGCATCAGCATTGGCACCTGGTGTTGCTGCAGCGGCAGCTTTGACAAAGCTGACAAATTAGGGATGTTGGCTGAGGAAGCAAACCAACGCTACTTCTATCGCTTTGAGTGGTTTATTATCCCATGTTGATAGTGTTAGACATGCCACACTGCAGAACAGAGCTGCAATAGACTTTTTATTGTTAGCACAAGGACACGGATGCCAAGATTTCGATGGAATGTGCTGTATGAATTTGTCTGATCATAGTGAGTCAATTCATGCTAGCATTCAAAAATTAAAAGCAGGCATCAAAAAATTACAGGTTGACGGTGGTTGGGACTGGCTGCATAATTTGTTTAGTAGATGGGGACTATCAGGATGGCTTTTGCCTATTATCAAATACTGGGACACCGCAAGGTGTCGCCCAAGCATTTATGTTGCAGGATTACCAGAGTCAAAGCTGACTAGATCGGGATCTTAAGGTTATCCTGGAGATAGAAGGAGAGCCTATGGAATTCCGTGTGGATACCGCAGCTAGTTTTTCCGCAATGAATACATTATTGGGTCCCTTGAGTAATTCAACTGTCCGTGTCATGGGTGTATCAGGTCAAACAGAGGAAAGGGCATTCTTGCGTCCACTGGATATTAAATTTAGAGGAAAGCAATTGGATCATCAATTTCTTTACATGCCTAATAGCCCGGAATGTTTATTAGGGAGGGATTTGTTGTCTTCCCTACAAGCCACAATTGTGTTTGAAAAGGGTAGGGTCAAATTGGAGATTCCAGAAGAAAATGTGGCACAGATATTTGCTGTAAATGAAATAGAAACAGAAGCAATTCCTCATGAAATAGAACAAGCAGTGGTCCCTTGGGTATGGGAGACTGGGGCCCCAGGATTGTCCAAAGCAGCAACTCCAGTAGTAATAGAGCTCAAAGAAGGAGCACAGCCAGTACAGGTAAAACAGTACCCAATCAGTTTAGAAGCAAGAGGGGTAGCACCTTTAATCAAACAGTTTCTAGTTCTTGGAATATTACAAGAATGTGAATCAGAATTTAATACACCTATTTTTCCAGTCAGAAAACCTAACGGAAAATACAGATTGGTACAAGATCTACAGGCGGTCAGTTTGTTAACTAAAGACATTTACCCTCTTGTAGCAAATCCCTATACCCTGTTAACATCTGTTTCTGAGAAATTCCAGTGGTTTTCAGTAATAGATCTGAAAGATGCCTTCTTCTGCATCCGATTGGCACCGGAAAGCTGGCACCTTTTTGCCTTTGAGTGGGAAGACCCCGACACTGGAAGGAAAAGACAACTCACCTGGACGCGGCTACCCCAAGGGTTCAAATCCTCGCCTACAATATTTGGTAATCAATTGGCAAAGGAACTCGAATATTGGAAGACAACTCAGGTAAAGGACTCTCCTTTCTCTTACATAATACTGCAGTATGTAGATGACATTCTTCTGGGCACTGAACAACGAGAATTATGTTGCAAGCTGACTGTTGAACTGTTGAACATGTTAGGTCAGGCGGGTTATCGGGTCTCCAAAGAAAAAACCCAACTAGTTAAACAGAAAGTTATCTACTTAGGCTGTGAAATCTCTCAAGGTGTCAGGCGACTGGGAGCAAACAGAGTACAAGCCATCTGTGCTATCCCAGTCCCACGGAATAATCAAGAATTGAGATCTTTTCTAGGGATGATTGGCTGGTGTCGCCTATGGATTCCTGACTTTGGACTCCTTGCTAGACCACTGTACGAAGCCGTAAAGGAGCCACAGTTAATCTGGAAACCAGCACAGGAAAAGGCGTTCCAAACTCTGAAGAAAGCCTTGCAAGAAGCACCTGCCCTGGGACTGCCCGATTTAACTAAAGATTTCCAGCTATATGTCTGTGAAAGACAACGATTGGCTCTGGGAGTACTCACCCAACGATTGGGACCGTGGAAGAGACCTGTCGGGTACTTCTCAAAACAATTGGACGCTGTAAGTGGGGGATGGCCTGGTTGCCTGAGGGCGGTGGCAGCCACAGTGACACTAATTCAGGAAGCACGTAAACTGACACTGGGAAGGCACATCACAGTGTACGTACCACATATGGTTATTGCAGTTCTGGAACAGAAAGGAGGGCATTGGCTCTCCTCTAGCAGAATGTTGCAATACCAGGCCCTGCTCAGAGAACAGGATGACATTGAATTAAAAGTCACTAACCATCTCAATCCAGCTGAGTTTCTCAGGTCCACACAGGAAGAGGGAGTCCTGGAACATGACTGCATGGAGACTATCGAGCAGGTCTATGCAAGTCAGAAGGACCTGAAAGATGAACCGCTGGAAAATCCAGATTGGGAACTGTTCACAGACGGATCAAGTTTTGTGGAAAACGGAACCAGGTATGCTGGGTACGCGGTGGTTACTTCACAGGGGATTGTAGAAGCAAAAGCACTGTTCCCAGGAACATCTGCACAGAAAGCTGAGATTTGGGCACTGGTGAGAGCCCTGAATCTGAGTCAAGGAAAAAGGGTGAACATATGGACTGACTCTAAATATGCCTTTGGAGTAGTCCATGTACATGGGGCACTGTGGAAGGAAAGAGGGCTACTTACTTCCCAAGGCTCAGCCATAAAGCACCGGGACGAAATACTACAACTCCTGGAAGTCATACATCAACCAGCAGCTGTAGCGATAATGCATGTAAAAGGACACCAGCCTGATTCAGGACCCGAGTCTCAAGGGAACAGATTGGCAGATCAGGCAGCTTGGTGGGTAGCTACAGGAACTTGGACTCAAATGGCTTTGTTACCAACTCGTGATAATCCAGCAGCAGTGCACATGGAAGAAAAACCCCATTATACACCAGAGGATGAGAAATTGGCCCAAATAATGGAAGCAAAGAAAAATGTGAAAGGATGGTATATTACCCCTACTGGACAGGTAATACTGCCAATCAGAATAATGAAGACAGTACTTGAAGTTGAACATGGTAAGTGCCATTGGGGTGCAGAGGCTTTGGTAAAATTTCTAAAACATAAGATTTTCTCAAATCAGATGTTAAACACTAGCAAAAAGGGTGAATGCAACCTGCCCAGCCTGCATTAAAAATAACCCTATAGTTAGGAAACAGGTACAAATGGGGAAACTTCAAATTGGGCAACTTCCAGGAGATTATTGGCAAGTAGATTTCTCAGAATTACCAAAAGCTCAAACATACAAGTACTTACTAGTGTACGTGTTTACTTTCTCAGGATGGCCAGAAGCTTTCCCATGTAGAACTAATCAAGCAAAGGAAGTAGTGAAAACCCTCCTAAAAGAAATCATTCCGAGGTTTGGAGTACCGTTAGGATTGTCCTCAGATAGAGGGCCACATTTCATTGCAGGAGTCGTACAGGATTTAGCCACAGTGTTAGGAATAACATGGAATCTCCACACTCCATGGAGACCACAATCTAGTGGACAGGTAGAGAAAATGAATCAGACTTTGAAAAATCAATTAAAGAAAATTTGTCAAGAAGCAAAAATCCAGTGGCCCCAAGCATTGCCGCTTGCTCTGTTAAGAATTAGAATTAAACCCAGAGAAAGAATCGGAGTGAGCCCATATGAGATCCTATATGGAAAACCATACCATGCAGCAACCTACCAGGGTGATCCTCATGTACTGGGAGACCAAGTTGTATTTAACTATATTTTGTCTCTAAATAAGACCCTTGCAGCACTCCGAGGAGCCTTACAGTGGAATCGGCCCCTGCCTCTGGAAAATCCAGTGCATGACATCTCTCCAGGAGACCAGGTCTACCTAAAGAATTGGTCAGCAGAACCACTGAGAGAATCATGGGACGGGCCTCGCCAGGTGTTGATGACAACCTACACAGCAGTCAAGGTCGAAGGCATCGACAACTGGATTCACTACACGAGGGTCAAGAAAGTTCCCGAGCTGTGGTCTGTAGAGCCCATTGCACCGACCAAAATGGTGTTCCGGCCTATCAAATAAGGACTGTAACACGAGCGATAATATCGTTGTTATTGATAAATACTACTAATGCATTAGTTAAAGTCAGTGTTTCTAATTCCTCTTTCTTAGTACCCGAAGGTACAGCTGTCAATCTGACCTGCTCCTTCTCTGACGACCAGGGAGCTGGATTAGAAGAAGTGAGTGCTAGATGGCGAAGGATGGATCAGGACCACATTATGGTGAATGGTGTGACTACAGTATGGAATGTGACACAGCAAGAAGGCTATACCGTCCTGCAGGTACCCAATGTAACCTCTGATGCAAATGATGTCTATTCCTGCATAGTATGGATTCGAATGAGTTTTGATTATGGATATGTCAAAATACAGACACTCAATTTTACACACAATGAAAACACTACAGTGCAAGTACCACCCCCTCACATGCAGTCTGCCAGATGGAATGGTCCTACCTCTATTTATGTAAAAACTGAGCGAGTGACTTGACAAACTCATGCATCACAAATCCCGCAGGTCCCACATAGAAAAATCACACAAGAAAATTTAGTAGTTGGATTAATTAGAGATTTTGGGAGAGTTCAAAATGTCTCTAAAATTACTGCATGCCTCCCGATGCCTCAATCAGCCGGAGATCCAATTCCATGGGGAGTAATACCAGTACCAGAAGTCCCTAAAATGTTTAAAAATACTACATGGAATTGTAAATTTGTGACAACTACTTCAACTGATCTAACACTTGCCTGTCTACTAACAAAAGTAAAAACTAAGAAACGATGTGAAGAAATGTCTGGTTTTTGGCAATGGCTAGACAACCCAATTGGTGAGCAAATCAAAGGCAATTGTGTAGTGTCACCCTCGGCTGTTATCCTCAATACACCGTGTAAAGCGGTTAAAGTTCCTATCCTGAGAGAAAAACGCGAACAAGTGTGTCAAAGTATTACTAGTTCCACTACAATGAAAGAATGGCAAACAATTTGGGGGCCGAGCCTCTTAGAAGTTTATAGTTACATTGGACAAGTACAATGGTGCATCCACTGGGTAGGTACCACAAATCAGGATTACTCCTTTTTACATCCGAAACACAAACAGTGGCGAGAAACAGTCTCACCCACAGGACTGTGGAATTGCACTCGAATTTACACATGTGACACTCCCAATAATGACATCAGCTTAGTCCCTGTAAGAATGCTTTTACAATTAGGCTGTGAGTGTCGTGGGTATAATCACTCTACGACAGGTCACAACAATTTACGTAGTCTCGACTGCCTCACTACCACGGTGGCCAGTCCAGGAAATTTAGTCTGGGTAATGGGACATGGACAATGGACCACTCACATGCCCGTAGATGGACCGGCGACACAAATTACCTTGGGTGTTCCTACGCTTTGCCCATACTGGAAATCAAGAAAATTGACCACACTTGACATGCAACCTATGCAAAAGAGGGATACAGAACAAGACTCTGAAAATTGGCATAACCCGTCAGACGGAGTAAAATTTGGGTGGGTAATGGAATCTTTGTTCGCACCGATAGCATCATATCGCAATAGAGAAATGCTGTTTAAACTAATGCGACAAACTGAAAGATTAGCTGCAGCTACCAAGAAAGGTTTTCGTGATATGAATGTTCAATTA
>NW_020958357.1:11768-14745 GCF_003031625.1 Empidonax traillii | reverse complement strand
TGTCCCGCTGGGGGTGGGCGTGGCCTCCCTCCAGTGGGCGTGGCCTTCGTAGAGAAGAGGGCGTGTCCTCCCTGAAGAAACGAGCGTGTTGTCCTCCACGAAGTGGGCGTGGCCTCCGCTAAAGGGGCGTGTCCTCCGTGGTGGTGGTGGGCGTGGCCTCCCCGCAGTGGGCGTGTCCCCCCCTCAGAGGCCGATGGTGTAGGAGCGGCCGTTGGGGTTGTGGAGGGCGGAGCAGGTGGGCTCGGTCACCGCCCACTCGTACCACACCTTGTGGGGCGTGGCCACCCGCCAGAAGGCCACCGACACCGTCTCGCCCGCCCGCACCGCCATTGGCTGCTGTTGGGGGGGGGGAGGAAAAGGGGCGTGGTCAGCGTTAGGACGCCCCCAAGATGGCTGCCGGGCCAGTCAAAATGGCTGCCGGGCGGAGCGAGTTAGCTCCACCCTCCAAGATGGCGGCCAAAGGGTGGAGTATTGTATCCAAGATGGCCGCCATGACCTCCAAAGTGGCTGCCGGGCAAAGAGAGTTAGCCCCGCCCTCCAAGATGGCTGCCAAAAGGCATAGTATTGAATCCAACATGGCTGCCATGCCCTCCAAGATGGCCACCATGACCTCCAAAATGGCTGCTGGGCGGAGCGAGTTAGCCCCGCCCACCAAGATGGCTGCCAAAGGGTAGATTATTGAATTCAAGATGGCTGCCATGCCCTCCAAGATGGCCGCCATGGCCTCCAAAATGGCTGCCGGGTGAAACGAGTTAGCCCCGCCCTCCAAGATGGCGGCCACGGGGTGGAGTATTGAATCCAAGATGGCTGCCATACCCTCCAAGATGGCCGCCATGACCTTTAAGATGGCTGCCGAGCAAAGCCAGTTAGCTCGGCCCACTAAGATGGCGGCCAAAGGGTGGAGCATTAAATCCAAGATGGCTGTCATGGCCTCTAAGATGGCCGCCATGCCAGCCAAAATGGCTGCCGAGCAAAGAGAGTTAGCCCCGCCCACTAAGATGGCGGCAACGGGGTGGAGCATTGAATCCAAGATGGCTGCCATGGCCTCCAAGATGGCTGCCGTGACCTCCAAAATGACTGCCGGGCAAAGAGAGTTAACCCCGCCCACCAAGATGGTGGCCACGGGGTGGAGCATTGAATCCAAGATGGCTGCCACGCCTACCAAGATGGCTGCCGTGACCTCCAAAATGACTGCCGGGCAAAGAGAGTTAACCCCGCCCACCAAGATGGTGGCCACGGGGTGGAGCATTGAATCCAAGATGGCTGCCACGCCTACCAAGATGGCTGCCGTGACCTCCAAAATGGCTGCTGGGCAAAGAGAGCCCCGCCCACCAAGATGGTGGTCAAAGGGTGGAGCATTGAATCCAAGATGGCTGCCATGCCCTCCAAGATGGCCACCATGACCTTTAAGATGGCTACCAAGCAAAGTGAGTTAGCCCCGCCCACTAAGATGGCGGCCAAAGGGTGGAGCATTAAATCCAAGATGGCTGTCATGGCCCCCAAGATGGCCGCCATAACCTCCAAAATGGCTGCCGGGCGAAGAGAGTTAGCCCCGCCCACCAATATGGCTGCCAAAGGGTAGAGTATTGAATCCAAGATGGCTGCCATGCCCTCCAAGATGGCCGCCGTGACCTCCAAAATGGCCACCACGCCCTCCGAGATGGCCATCGCGCTATCCAAGATGGCCACCGGTTGAAGGGCTTGGCCCCGCCCACCAAGATGGTGGCCACGGGGTGGAGCATTGGCTCCAAGATGGCTGCCAGTAAAAGCCAGATGGCCACGCCTACCAAGATGGCCGCCATCACCACCACAGACTTAGCCCCGCCCACCAAAATGGCCACTAGAAAGCCCCACCCATCAAGATGGCCGCCATATTGCCCAAACCAAGATGGCCGCCACTAAGCCCCTCCCACCAAGATGGCCACCAACCGTTAAGCCGCTATATTAGCCCCACCCCCAAGCTGGCAGCCATCTTGAATCCTACAAGATGGCCACCATTAAGCCCCGCCTACAATTGGCCAACATATTGACCCCACCCCCCAACTGGCGGCCATCTTGAACTGCCCCAAGATGGCCACCATTAAGCCCCGCCCACAATTAACCACCATATTGACCCCACCTCCAAACAGGCGGCCATCTTGAACCCCCCAAGATGACCGCCATTAAACCCCGCCCCTGATTGACCACCATATTGACCCCGCCCCCAAACAGGCAGCCATCTTGAATTAAGCCCCCATCTTCAAAAGGGGCGCCATATTGCCCAGGCCAAGATGGCCGCCACTAAGCCCCTCCCACCAAGATGGCCACCATTAAACCCTAACCCCAATTGACCACCATATTGGCCCCGCCCTCAAATGGGCGGCCATCTTGAACCCGCCAAGATGGCCACCGCTAGGCCACGCCCCAAATTGGCCACCATATTAGCCCTGCCCCTAAACCGGCGGCCATCTTGAAGCCCTCCAAGATGGCCACCACTAAGCCCCTCCCACCAATTGGCCACCATATGAGCCCCGCCCCCAAACAGGCGGCCATCTTGAATTCACCAAGATGGCCACCACTAAGCCCCTCCCACCAATTGGCCACCATATTAGCCCCGTCCCCAAACAGGCGGCCATCTTGAATTCACCAAGATGGCCACCACTAGGCCCCGCCCCAAACTGGCCACCACACTAGCCCTGCCCCCAAACCGGCGGCCATCTTGAATCCCCCCAAGATGGCCGCCGCCGAGGCCCCGCCCACCTTGATGGGGAAGAAGATGGGGAACCAGGAGAAGAGCCCCGGGCTGTGGCTCTCGGGCCGGATACCTGAGGGGGGGGAGGGGCAACGGGAGTGAGGCCACGCCCACTTCCGGTCACGCCCCCTCCCCCCACATGCAAATTTTACCCCCAAATTTGGCCCTTTTTTCCCCTCAGATTTGGCCCCGAATTTCCCCCCCCATTTGTTAGTGAATCCTCCTTTAACCACGCCCCCTTTAGCC
>NW_020958357.1:4326-5324 GCF_003031625.1 Empidonax traillii | reverse complement strand
CCCCCATTTCCCACCCACCCTTGAGGCAGTTCCTGGCGCCGTCGAGGCACTCGGGGCTCAGCTCGTTGTCCCCGAACGACCCCAACAGCTCCGACACCACCAGGTCGGCCCCCTCGGGGGGGTCCCAGTCCCGCATGTCCCGCGGCACCACCCACACCTGCGACCCCCACTCCTCGTACTGCCAGTTCTCCAGCCTGAAAAATGAAGAGAAATACAAAAAATTCGGGAAAAAACAAAAAAAAAACGGTGAAAATCGGACCAAAAATGAGCAAAATACACCCAAAAACCCCCCAAAATCCCAATTATTTAGGGGTTAATTACTAATTAATTAATTAATCCCCCCCACTCCTCGTACTGCCAGTTCTCCAGCCTGCAATTTGGGGGGAAAAACAAAAAATTCGGGAAAAAACAAAAAAAAAACGGTGAAAATCGGACGAAAATTGAGCAAAATACACCCAAAAAACCCCCCAAAATCCCAATTATTTAGGGGTTAATTACTAATTAATTAACTAATCCCCCCACACTCCTCGTCCTGCCAGTTCTCCAGCCTGGAATTTGGGGAGAAAAGCGGAAAATTTGGGAAAAAACAAAAAAAAAAGGTGAAAATTGGGCGGAAATTGAGCAAAATACGACTAAAAAACCCCCCAAAACAACCCCAAATTAATTAGTAATTAATTAATTAATCTAGGACCACCCCCACTCCTCGTCCTGCCAGTTCTCCAGCCTGAAAAATGGGGAAAAAAGCAAAAAATTCGGGAAAAAACAAAAAAAAACCGGTGAAAATTGGACCAAAAATGGGGAAAATACACCCAAAAAACCCCCAAAATGGCCCCAAAATTAATTAGTAATTAATTAATTAATTAATTAATTAATCCTCCCCACTCCTCGTCCTGCCAGTTCTCCAGCCTGGAATTTGGGGGGAAAAAACGAAAAATTTGGGAAAAAAAACAAAAAAAAAGATGAAAATTGGACCAAAAATGGGGAAAATACACCCAAAA
>NW_020958357.1:0-1366 GCF_003031625.1 Empidonax traillii | reverse complement strand
GGTCCCTATTGACTCCTATTGATCCCTATCGGTCCCTATTGATCCCTATCAATCGCTATTGATCCCTATCGGTCCCCATTGATTCCTATTGACTCCTATTGATCCCTATTGACTCCTATTGATCCCTATCAGTCCCCATTGATCCCTATTGGTTCCTATTGATCCCTATTGACCCCTATCAATCCCTATGGGTCCCTATTGATTCCTATTGATCCCTATTAATCCCTATTGATCAGTATTGGTTCCCATGGCTCTGTATCGATCCCAATCGATCCCAATCGATCAGTATTGATCATTATTGATCCCCAGACTCACGTGACGACGGCGTTGGGGTTCTTCTCGATGGCAACACCCGCACCTTGGGGCCCTATTGATCACTATTGATCCCTATTGATCACTATTGATCCCTATCGATCCCTATGGCTCTGTATCGATCCCTATCGATCCCAATCGGTCCCAATCGATGGTTATTGATCCCCAGACTCACGTGACGACGGCGTTGGGGTTCCTCTCGATGGCGTACACCCGCACCTTGGGGCCCTATTGATCACTATCGATCCCTATTGATCCCTATTGGTCCCAATCGATCCCTATTGGTCCCTATCGATCCCTATCTGTCCCTACTGATCCCTATTGATCAGTATTGATCCCTATTGATCCCTATTGATCAGTATTGATCCCTATTGATCCCTATTGATCCCTATCGATCCCTATTGGTCCCTATTGATCCCTATTGGCCCCTATTGATCCCTATTGACTCCTATTGATCCCTATCGGTTCCTATTGACTCCTATTGATCCCTATTGATCCCTATTGGTCCCTATTGACTCCTATTGATCCCTATCAGTCCCTATTGACTCCTATTGATCCCTATTGACTCCTATTGATCCCTATTGGTCCCTATTGACTCCTATTGATCCCTATTGACTCCTATTGATCCCTATTGGTCCCTATTGATCAGTATTGGTTCCCATGGCTCTGTATCGGTCCCAATCGATCAGTATTGATCAGTATTGATGGTTATTGATCCCCAGACTCACGTGACGACGGCGTTGGGGTTCTTCTCGATGGCAACACCCGCACCTTGGGGCCCTATTGATCACTATTGATCCCTATTGATCCCTATTGATCCCTATTGATCACTATTGATCCCTATTGGTTCCTATTGGTCCCTATCGATCCCTATTGATCCCTATTGACTCCTATTGATCCCTATCGGTCCCTATCGATCCCTATTGATCCCTATCGGTCCCTATTGACTCCTATTGATCCCTATCGGTCCCTATTGATCCCTATCAATCGCTATTGATCCCTATCGGTCCCCATTGATTCCTATTGACTCCTATTGATCCCTATTGACTCCTAT
>NW_020958356.1:8907-14755 GCF_003031625.1 Empidonax traillii | reverse complement strand
TTTGTCACTTCTTCACTCATGTAGAACACATGCAACCTGTCTCATTGTAGTAGGTGAGGGTACCAATAATGTCAAAAGCTCTAAAATTGTTCAGTCAGGGTTGATATGAATCAACTTGAAGAGTAGGTGTATTGATCTAATTGAGAAGCACAGCTAGCGCTGTGCAAATCTGAGCAAAGGTTCTTCTTACAACAACATAGGTTAGACTGAATCACAGAATATTCTGAGTTGGAAGGGACCCACAAGGATCATCAAGTCCAACTCTTACGTGAATGACCATCCAGGAGACTGAACCCATGACAATGGCATTATTAGCACCAAGTTCTACCCAGCTGAGCTAATTTGAAACGTTAGAAAAGCAGGGTGGGGGGAGGAAGCAGGAGCAACTGTACACAGAAAAAGTTCATTACGAATGCAAATAATTGTGGAGAATACTTCTGAAGTTCTGGACCAAGACATTCTTTCTCTTTAAAACTTCTCAAAATTAAGAGTTAGGAATTGTGAGCTACATGCTACCTTCTATCCTGCTGTAAATCCAGATTAGATATTGTCTTCAATTGAATAATGTTATGCTACTGAGATCAGTATTTTCCTTTAACCTCTTTTTGCCCTTACGCAGTCACAAAATCATGTTATAAATAAGTAAATCAGGGTTTCACTACGCAAGCAGTAGCTACTAAGTTTGTAGCACTGTGGAAAATGTTATTGACCATCTGGTTTTAATTACTGTAAAACTACCTAAAGCAATTTTGTTGGCCCGTTAATAGCTCTTTTGCACAGCTGTGTAGAGGCCCCATTAAAGTTCAGGTTAACTGTGTATTATTCCCCACAAAATTATTAAACATTAAGTGAATCTACGCCATTTTGTCTAAGTCATCCAGACTAGAATTCTATTCTGGAAATTTTGAAGTAACTTTCACATAGCTTTCAGTAAAATAATAGAATGACTGAAATTACAGCATTATAATGATTCTGGTATTTTGAAGACTAAGCCCATAAAGAAATCAGTCACATACTTGACTTTCTCAGTTTTAAAGATGTAAGGAAGTAAAGTAAGTCAAATTTGCCACTTATATTACGAGACAAATTAAACATTTAGTCCTCATTAGTTTATTTTTTCAAGTGTGCACTTAATAGTTCATATGATGCTGTGAATAAGAGAAACACTATCTAATGAGGATATAAACTATTTGAAGAAAATTGAATTAAATTTGGCATTTTTGAGGAACATCAGTAAAACTACTTGGTGAAACCTAAATCTCAAAAAGAGATATTTACTTAAATATTTTGGGTTTGGATGTATGTTAGCATAACTAAGAAAGAGCAATCTTCTCTTTGTAAGTATAATTTACACTAATTCAATACATTTGAGAAATAATTTAAATGTAATTACTTTCATGACACAGCTGATGGAAGGGGTTAGTGGTCCAAATTTTGTGAACTGCTCATAGTTCTCTGTTATTACTAGACTTACTGGCATTAGAGAACAGTTTGCATCTAGAATAATGACATGTTATTGTTTGTACTCTAATACAAGTCTTACCCTGTGTTTCACTGTCATTTGCTGTGTTCTCCCAGTGGTCATAGTATTTATCCATGCAACTGCTCTGAAAGATAAGAGAGAGTTCAAGATTGTTAAGGAAATTTCACAGCTAAGTAAAGCTGCAAAGAAATTTATATTTAAAAAAACCCCTTTGGTTATATGGAAAAGTTAGCAATTCAAAATTAATGTCAGCCCTTATTCAAATAAAGGATGAAATGTCAAATTTTGGTTAATTTTCAAAGTTAATGACAACTACTTTATTAAGTATACAAAATATGAATCTATTAATTTCTCAAATAGTAAAATGATGAAAATAAATATGTAATATTTATAATAAATATGTAATATTTACAATGTAATAAGTAATATTTATAATAAATATGTAATATATGGGTTTGGTTTTTTTGTTGTTTGCTTTTAATAATGTTCAGATTACAAGAAATAAAATTGTGGACAGTGGTACTATCTTTTGCTATATCATTAATGAATAATACTTTTCATGAGTTTAGAAAAGCATGCATTTTCGTTTCAATTCTGAAGGAAGGTACTGACAATCATAATACTTATTCTCTTTCTAACGTCAGCTAAGTTCCTGAAGGATAGGAGCTTTGATCTTAATTTTGAAATTTCTAAAAAGTAATTCAGAATTACATTGCTGTACAAGACAAACTCTGTCTACTGTTTTGCAAAAAACCACACTGTTTACACTACAATATCACATTCATAGCAACTTATTCTGACATTATGACCAGTGACTTTATCAGCCACAGTTTTCTATTATGTATTTGCTTCTCTTTTCTGGCATAGTTAAAACTTAATTCTCAGTAACTTCTCCCCTGTGGAAAAAGACCTCTAACAAATTTGAAGAAAAACACAGTAAATAATGACAATTCTTAAAATGACATCTCTAAGATCATTCAGTTATGGTACAAATATTTAGTAGAAATTATAATTAATAACTAATGGTTTTGTTAGCAGTGTTCACTTTAAAATAACATTGGAAGAAAAGTACCAATAAAAATAAAATAGTGACATATATATAATGTAATACTTTTGAATTCCTCCTTTTCAAAGAATGAATAATGCAGCAAGGTCAAAGATTTGTGTATTCCCAAAACAGAATTTTATCCTCAGGTAAGTTCTTCTTTCTTATGTAATGGCTATCAGAACAGTACTCACAGATCCTCTTTGGTATTTTAAAACTTGAGTTTAGGATTTCTCTTTCAATGCTTTCCTGTACTCTGAACTGACAGTTATTTTTTTTCTCTTTTATCATGTTGATCTCAAGCCAGAAGGCTTTTTCTCTGATTAGTAACCAGTGTAATTTCATTGAATTCAAGTGCTGTTGCTAGAGGGTACACAGGCATAACAGACCCTGATTTAGCCCATGGCATTATAAGATTAAAAAGTTTGAAGCTATACCCAAGACACAGTGGTAGACTGGCATTTCAGATTTGCCTCTAGTTAGCCTTACTATCACCGATTTCAAATTATTACACATTCCAAATTAAATCCTACTGCGCAACAAATGCCATATGATAATCTTCTCCTGACTTCCTGCCATTTTCACACGTCTCTTTGTTCCTGTATTGAGATGAACCTCTCCTTCACTATATCTACAACCTTTTCTCCTTTCTTTGTGTTTGGGGTTCGGTCTTTTTCTGTGTGTGTTCTCAACTTTTATTTTTATATTCCCCATATAATTTTATTTCCATTATATCATCAATAAGAAATAATGTAAAAAAAAAATCAGTCATATTCTGTAGTTTTCTTCTGTTCCTGACTTTTTTACAGTCAGAAATCATGACTCAAACTGCCTAATTATACCAGACATGTTAGGAAATTATTTAGACTGTATAGGTTAGGGTACAAGTCAAAAGGGGTAGTCTTTATATCATATCAACACAATCAGTTCATTGTTTTCTAATCATTAACTAATGGTGAATGAAGATTTAGACTGAGATGCTATACTGCTGTGGGGAAAACAAGTGCTCTGTATCTTAACCGATCTTTGGATGGTATAATTTAAACTCAAATATAAATAGCTCAGAAATTATCTTTCTTGATCAAACATACTTCTTTTACCAGGAAAAGGCAAGTCTCTGAGCCATAAAGCACCTCACACCTGGCACCTTCCTCCCTCAACGTACCACAAAGGGGAATGAAGCTGCAGGCCAACTTATGTGCCTAGATGTGCCTCAGGAGAGCGGCAGGGATGCAGAGAAGCACTCTTTGAACTCATCTGTTGTAAAAGTGTCTACAACTAAAAACGTTACAAGATCAAGCCTTTGATAAAGAAGGGGGAAGGTCTAATAGAAATGCTAACAGCTTATCAACAACTTAGCAACTATGAAAAAAAGCAAGTAGAAAGGATCACCGACCCAAAAGAGCAAAAGCATGTCAAAATAGAGAGGATGTATGGGAACTCGGGACTTTTCCAGCTTACACTGCTGAGAAGCTCTTTCTATTCACCCTCTACAGAAGGCCCCTTCTTAAATAAATCACACAACAGTACACAGCCCTAACTGCAGTTACGCGTTTTAAGTTTCTCCAGATATATAACAAGCCATGTGAATACAAAAATATTTCTCAGAACAGAACCCATATCTGGAGAACAGCCTACTGTGCACTGGCTGGCTCAGTTTACTGGACTGATCCTGCAACAGCTCCTTCTTTGATGATAAAAAGCATAAAGCTATGCTACTTGCTATGAATATCTGCCTTTCTGTTTCTTCCTCAAAGTCTGGGTAATTCTGCAGTGAGAGGAAGGCAGGAGACAATACTGCTAATGAAAAAGCAGAATCACAGCAAGTAAACTACACTCCCTTACACTACATGCTGAAAAGGTTCATGAGGAGACCTTTTCCTCCTGTTTTTACTTACTTCATAATCAATCTCTATTAAATCAAGTGATCTGCCCAATGTCCCTGCTGAACAGTACAGTCAGAACCATGAAAGAATCTCGTCTTCCTTATTCCACTAGGATTCCACAGCGATTACAAATCCAAAGACTACAGTTCTACTAGTTAACATTCATGCTTGAATATCATTTAAGCAAAATTGATGAGGCTTGAATATATTAAGGACAAACCTAGTTATGTTAGAATTCTATCCCAGGAGTCTTCATAGGCTATAATCAAGCCATTAAAGAAAAATTCTTGACTTCAGAAATGAACTGTTCTCTTCTATCCAAAACACAAAAAAAACCCCTTAACTTGTGAGAATTCAAGAAAGCAATTTTTAGGTGTCATTTTATCTTCACTACTGAGCACAGGGTTAAGTATTAGCTTTTTCATCAAATCTAAGGTCTGAACTTTTATTAAGAACACACATAAAACACTGTAAAGAAATAATACTGTCATTTTTCTCAGTGATAAATTGCTTATTTAAAAACAGTTATTACAGTTTAAGTATTGAACAGAAAATGCATAAGCTCCTTCAAACAAAAGGAACTCTGCTGATGCAGAGAATTTATGATTACCTTTCTTAAACATTATGGTCACTATTTTGCTATGTAAGACACTGTAAGAACAAATATCTGAGCAGTTAAGCTAGAGGGGCTTGCTCTTGAATATAAAAAATGAGCACAATTTTCACTCATTGAAAGCCTGCTGGGAATGACATCTGTGCTACCACATGAATCCTGTGCTCGTGGTTGCCTTATGCTCTTTTTCTCAGTGTTGATAACCAAAGAAATTGCTTTAGGTCAGAGAAGAATAAATATAACTTTTCTACAGAAGGATGACCAAAATATAACAAATAAATAATCCTTTCTTCTTTCTATTATCATTTCTCTTTTCATATATACTCTCGGGCACATTGTCCATGATACAAGACTGTCTGGGTCTCCTATTAAGCCTTGGATGCACACAAGTTTTAACATAAAATTTTCACAGATGAGGCAAGTTATTAAGCAATTAAAAAAAATAAAAATACATGCTAAGATCAAAAGATAATGCAGTGAATGAAGTTTAATCCAGATGGTGGCCAGTCAGTAGCTGTGTTCCCCAGGGCTCAGTACTAGGGATGGTCCTGTTTTATACCTTTATCAATGATCTGCTCGAGAGGATCGAGTCCTCTCTCAGTCAGTTCACAGACAGTACCAGGTTGGGAGGGAATGTTGGTCTGATAGAAGGTAGGAATGCTCTGCAGAGGGATCTGGATAGTCTGGATTGATGAGCTGAGGCCAACTGTATGAGATAAAAAAGGGCAAAGTGACAAAAAAACACCAAAAAAAAAAAAAAAAGCACCAAACCAAAACAAAGCAGTTTTAGGCAGTAAGAGTAGTTTTTGGTTTAATATTTT
>NW_020958356.1:5136-8594 GCF_003031625.1 Empidonax traillii | reverse complement strand
TGATAGAAGGTAGGAATGCTCTGCAGAGGGATCTGGATAGTCTGGATTGATGAGCTGAGGCCAACTGTATGAGATAAAAAAGGGCAAAGTGACAAAAAAACACCAAAAAAAAAAAAAAAAGCACCAAACCAAAACAAAGCAGTTTTAGGCAGTAAGAGTAGTTTTTGGTTTAATATTTTGGAATTGCAGCCACTCACTTCAAACATTCAGGTCTTTAAGCAGTTTTGTTTGTTTTGGTTTGGGGGTTTTTAATAACATTCAGAGCTCTGGTATCTTTTAACTCACCAGTTCTCTTTTTGCACTGTAGCTCTACTACTGCTTGCATAGGTATTGCTTTTTTAGACTAACCCTCTCAGTGCCTTTAGTGTCAGATGTCTCACCCACAGGGAGCTGTTTAAGTGCATCCTGGTATGCCTGAGCATGAATGTTAGTTGGCATTTAGTCCTTTAAATTATTTTACAGAGGACTACTCCTGGCACCTCAGATCACTCCCTGCATGAGGAATCATTTGTACCTTTCAAGACATACTTCACAATACAGCCCAGTATGGCTACTGACAGAATAGCACAAAATAAGTGTAGCAGGATCTTACCTCTCACCTAAAATCAAGAGCTGATAGAGGTGGAGCCACATGGATGCACTCATAGACCTACCAAGTTCTTTGAAGCCTGAGACAACATTCCCCTCTGCTTAAATCCCAAGTCTGACTCTCTCAACAACAAAATGAGATTTTCATCTGGAAATTAGCAACCTGACCAGACGTTGTTGTGACAAGGTCTAGTCAACATTACTTGCAACAGCTGTGGGTATGTGCCATCCCTCTGCAGCCAGAAAAGTCTGACCACATTTGTCCCTCTGTGCTCCCACAGAACTGTGTAGCCCTGGCTACACAAGAAGGTGATTTGAATTGTTCCAGGACAGTCCACCTGTGCCTTTGGGACTCACAAGGCAGAAGGTTGCAGCCTAGGTCTATTACATCCCTTAGAATTTACTGTCACCCTCCATGTCCCAGCTTGACTTATGCATGTAAATCAACCTATGCAAAGCCTATTTTTCAGGATGGTTTGGGCATTCAATGCAAAATTATCTTTCTGTGAAGGATTCCTCAGAGAGAAATGTGTGAGCTGCAGGTGTTCTTTGCACGCTCTCACTGGGAAGGCTCATTCAGCTATTCAAGATGTGACAGTCACAGGCAGGCTCACATTGCTGGACAGTACACCATATTTCAAGACTTCCTCAGGGACACTCCCTGCAGCCTGGCAATCCTAAAATAGAGCACCAATTGTCTTCCAGATGTTATCCAGCTCCTCTGCGGAGAGAGCTGCAACAGCTCATCTAACAGTTTATCAGCCTGAGCCTGACATTTTGGAAAGAGCAGGAAAAAATCCTGAAAACTAATGTTTCCAAAGATAAAAGCAGGTATTGGTTTAGGGGCTATAACAAAACAAACCTTTAGAGAAGATTTGGTGAGGACCTATTTTTTTTCCCAAATATGGCCAACACTACTCCTTCTTCCTACTCTTCTAAGATGCCAGACATCTTTTGGAATTGGTAACCATGAGGGTCATCACAAAAGGTTTGTGGAATACCAAAAACTCATTGTCACTCTGACTCTCCCGTCATTAAAACAAAAAAAAAAAAAGAAAAGGTTCCCTGTACCTCATTAATGTGGTTCTTCCAAAGATTCCACAAGGAAGCAGAGAGTTCCGTAGATTTATAGAATTACAAAATATTCTGAGTTGGAGTACATGTATTTCTGGATTGATAAGCTCTGTGACCATGAAAGGTTGGTTTAGCAGTTTCCATATTTGCCTTATCTGCACTTTAAACTGCAGATTCCTAAGTGCTCTGATACCAGTTTTTAGCAGGGGAAGATGTTCTACTTTGCAGTTTTAGATTGACAAAAATGCCAAAAGGTAACAACACACACCCCTTTTCTGCTGTTCTACTATTTGACAGCACCAAGGAAAACATTACAGGATGATTTGAAGAGTTTTTTTAATAGGTAAGATAGGAAATGGCCCATTCCATATCTCCTAAACTCCATTGTGAACTATTATATAATATGGTTAATTTCTGATGAAGATGCATTTGATTTACACAGCACAGATTTGTCTGTAAATGTGTATTTCTAACAATGAAGAGAGAACAGAGCAGCCCAGAATGAATTCAAAGAGGAATGTTAAATTTTTTTTTTTAAAGTGCAAATACATTTATGCATACATTACTTCAGCAGCCACTTTTTCTGAAGCTGTCTCCAGAACTGTTGTTCTTGAACTACTTAAACTCTCCCATATTCTTGATGCATGAGAAAGAAACATTATAAATTCTTTAGTATCAATCTTCTTGGTGTATAAAACATACATTTTTAAGATCTTTCCAACTCTGTATCACTTTCTTTTTACCCTGCTGTGATATTCTTCTGTAGCTCTTCAGGTATCTTTGAACAAAATCCTCTTTACTAAAAGACTCGATTGCCTAGGGATAACAGTCTGTTTTACCACTTAGAGGATATCATGGTGGTAGTACAGGGAATCACCCCTCATTTTGTCTTTGCCGGGTAGGTCTGCCTGCTTGCTTTGTATCAGATGGCCAGGTACAGAACCTAGCCATGGAGTGTTACCCACTTGCTTTCGTCAAGTAGCCTCAGAATCTGTATCTCAAACTACCCAGTTTTTCCTCAAGTCCTTTTTTTTCTGAAAAAGCATGCATTTGCAGCTGAAAATGATGATTCTATTCACTACAGGCTCTTTGCCAGGCACCTTTTGGCAATGCAGTAAGTGGCTTACAGTCAGTTTCAGCTAACGGTGACCTTCTGTAAATAATGAAATCAAATGATTTTTATTCAGAGAGACTAAGGTCAAAGACTTTTATTCTACTTAATTTTCCTTAGTGCCAATGATGCATAGGCCACACATCTCCAGGGCTGCCTTATGAGAAAAGGATTGTACCAATAAGTTCCTTTCAAACATCTGTAACTACAGACCTGACAGTATGTTTATTATGGCCTGTCTGCTCATTTTGCTGTACAGGATTTTCCAAGTATGTTACCTTCACTTCAACTTAATATTTTCCTTAGTATGCTTTAATTTATCAGGTTCACCACTTCCACAGCTGCACTGAGTCTGTAGACAAGCTTTTCTATCATTCTTTCACCTTCAGATATGTGTATATTTTACCATTTTTTGTTGGTACACCTTAGCATGACCAGTAGTAGCCTGTGTCTCCCAAAATGCACACTGAATGACTGCATGAATGAGAGCATTATTGGCTTTTTTTATTCCTAAAGGAATCTGCTGGAAACTTGAGGATATTGCAAGAATAAAAAATTAAAAAAAAAAAAATATATTAAAAAACACCAAACACCAAAACCAAACCACCACACCAGTATCAGTGTTCTCCTCTTATTGGCATTTATCTAATTCTTATGCATACATGAAAAAAAAAAAAAAAAAAAA
>NW_020958356.1:0-4619 GCF_003031625.1 Empidonax traillii | reverse complement strand
AAAAAAAAAAAAAAAAAAAAGAAAGGATAAGGAATGAATAGGGTCTCATTTCTAAAACAGTGACAGTGCTTGTGTTCTACTTTAGGAAACAGCAGGAGCAGCAGACATAACCTCTGTGGAGGAAACTGTAAAAGTCTATGCTATTGTTTGAAGAAAAGAATTGTAAAGTTTTTCTAGAAAGGGTAAGTGTTTTCGGGTGGGAGAAAGCTTGCTTTTTTTTTTCCACATACCTGCTTCATGAAGCTCAGGGAAGGAATGAAGAATATTCTTGAGACTGGTCTGGCTTCTTGAATCTTAGGAGTTCAGGTAGATCTGATCAAGTCCATGTTCAGATATGAAACAATCTCAACCTGCAGTCTTCCCAATGCACACATGCATTACCTTATTCCTCCTCCTTTTAGTCAGTGATAAAAAAATGAGAAATAGGCAAGCACGTGTTGCAATGCCAGGGATTTCTGCTTAAAAAATTATATGTGTTGTATTTTCTTTCTTCTCCATGGTGCATACCAGTAGGCGGGGTGTAGCTGGAAAGCAAGCTCTGAAAGCCAGTTATGAAGCAGGATATGCCGTGCTGACCAACAAAAACGTTGACAGCTGAAAGAGTTCTGTCTGTTTTTCAAGGTGTCTTTGACATGCCAGAAACTTTTCTGAATGCATCTGAGACAGTGACAGGAGAAGTAGCCTGCAATATGCACTTATGAAAGCACACGTGCACGAATATATATGTTTATACACGTGTGCATGTACTTTTCCATGAATGGCCTATATTTTTCTTCATACACACAATGTCTCTTACGTTGTGCTTAGTCAGATGTACCTGTGGATTTTTGAAAATGCCAAAGAACCCTGCCAGATTTTCTCACCCACAATGAAACTTGAGAATCAGTAAAGGTTAAAACAATTGGTTTTAAAGAGATATGAATATACTGTAACCACACTTCATCATTAAATAAGCAGAATGCATGTTTGTATCTGTCTATCTAGATATCTATTGCATACAGGCACACACACACCATTTACAGAGCTGTAAGAAATAGAAACGGTATCAATTATGTTAGTAACCTCTTCCTGGCAATCGTAAAAGACAACATGATCATTCTGCCTCCTCTCTTTCTGGCTATCTGTGTTAATAACTCTAAGGCAGTTCTGAGACATCTCTGGACCTGAGGGGGAAAGGATGTTCACAGGAACATGGGAATTTATCTCTATCTTGTTGAGAGTATCTGGGCAATCACAGTGGACCAAGTCATTTCCGTGAAGAACCACAGTTCTACAATGTACATGTGTGTCAGCTGGATGTTTTTTCAGCATGTTAATTATATCGTTGCTATTCTGGGCTGCCTAGGTAAAATGGAATAATACTGGTTTGATCCCTTGTTATTTCAGAGTACAAATTCTCACTGGGCTGCAATAAACCAAAAGTTTTACGGTATTCAGTGCCTGAGCTGAAATCTTAAAAGATAGATTAGATATACATTGTGGATATATTAGTAAATTAAATAGTATTTGCCACAAAAGGACTGGGTGAGTAAAATCACTATCTCATTAGAATTGATTCTAAAGCTAAAAGTGTGCTGCAGATACTCTTAATAAATATTCCATACAAACAAACAAAAAAATCAAGTTGCACTTTGTTTCCTTTAATTTAGTTTTTTAAAAGACAGTCACAGAGTCTGAAATTCACATTTCCAACATGAAACAAAACTAAATTCAGAACAACTCCTACCACATGTTCAAGACCTTTCCTGAATGCTCCAGATTAAAATAGCCTTGGGACTTAAATGTGTTATCCTATTCTGATTAAAGTCAACATCTTTAGACATCAAATGAAAATAACCATGGCACAATTACTATTCTAAGATGGAGAACAAGCAAAATGAAAAAATAAAATAAACAAAAAACCCCAAACAAAAATAACTAACAAAAACATTTTGAAGGAAAAACATTAAAATCACAGTAGCCAACCAAGATCAGTTTTCCATCTGCCAAACATTGTTTCAAAATGAAATAAAACCTGCTGTGTTCATCAAACTAGAAAGTGCTTTACTGTCACAGCCTCCAGATCACTGTGAATCTAATCACTGGAAAACTAAAGATGAATGCAATGAATTAGCTGGGAAAGGGATAACTGGTTTTCATTTCTTTTACTTCTTACAGCATCTTAATATGAATAAAGTACCACAGAACCCTGGCTAAGCCCAACATTAGAAAGAAATGCATATAATACATAGTTTAGAGAGTCAGGCTCAGCTGTTAACAGCTAAGATAACTGCATATCAAGGAAAAAGATGATGAAGAAGAAATGTGTAGTAGCAGTAGTGCATAGTCAAGAAGGATGATTGCAATGTTAGAATCCAGAGAGGATAAGCTGATTTGCTACAACTTTAAAACTGTTTTTCATGCATACTAGATCTTTTATTAGGATAGATGGTAATGTTTGTTATGCTTTTGTTCTCACTACCATTACAGAGATCCTTGTTTACTCGAGGCTTTGCCGGTTTCACCCTTTTCAAAGGTTACGGACAAGGTTCTATTTCAGTAAAGTGACAGGAGGAAAGAAAAGCAATAATTTCAAGTAAAAAAACTTCTCAAATATTGTTTTAATGCTATTGCATGAAGTTGTATAGTCCCATCTAGTGGTCAAAAATTACTTTACTCCATAAATGAAACAAATACAGCACCTAAACTACAATCCCAACAGATCTGCAAATGTTTAAGCATTGTACCAATATTTCTATGCTTTCCAGGTCCACTATATTTTGTTGTATGATATCCTGAGGCAGAGCCATATACAGTGAATGCTCCCTGTCCATAGCTAATTCCAGTAAAAATAGATACAATTGCATCTCAAAACTGAACTCATCTAAAGAAAGTGAGCTATCATTGATTTTATATATGAAGCTGACTCTGCTTCCTGAATATTTTCCTATAGTAAATATCACTCTCTAATGATATTCTGCAAAGTGGTTGCTGATGGTAGCATCATAAACAGCACTTTACAGATATTATGGATTATATCACAATTGACACAGCAGAATTCCATTTTTCCTGCAATTGTAATGTCTCTTTCACAGTCTCCAGAACAGTAGTTCAAGGTAAGCTGAGTCCTGCTGCTAGAAAAATGCATGTTTTTATTGCCACCATGTGCCATATTTATGACTATTTAAAAGTCTCTATGATTTGTTGAAAATTGACTGGAAATCTTTTTAACAAAGCTCAAAAACACCCTTTTTATTAAGCTAGTAAGTAGATTAATCCCTAAGGGCATTCAGTTTACAGAGTGAACAGGCTGCTGTTTCGGAAACAAAATCCCTGGTTGTTGTGGTATGGCTGGATTTCTAGTAATGGCCTCAATCAAGGGTTAATGTATAAATTGTACTCCCTTGAGAGGGAATGTGAGAAACCACAAAGTTCTGAGGAACAGTTATTTCTCTCTTTAGGGAAAGAATAGGAAAAAGCTTGGTATTTGTTTGTGTAAGTAATGATATGCGTAACATGGGTGGGGTGAGAGTCATATCTTTTTCTCACAGAGTTGATACAATTCCTGTTATCACTGCTGCTGAAGAGAAGGTCCACACATCCACCACGGAGGCAACAATGCCTCAAAGGAACCCAAAGAGACTAGAGGGGCAGGGGACTAGAAAATGCTCTTAGATATAAAAGTGGACTACACATCAAAGCCTCCAGTTACAATTTTTCAAAGCCAAGGTTACGTGTCCTTACCACCTCAGTGACACTGACCATTGCACAGTACCTGGGCCTTTCCTTAGTCCAAATCTCATTCATTCTCTCTGGAAAATGATATCACATTTTCTTCTGTAGTTCTACAAACCCATATATTACCCTAAAAATATTCTTGTCATCCAGTGTCGTGCATGCACATTGTCCGAGTAAAAAATCTGCCTTTCTTTTTAAAGGCTTACAAGAAATGTCATTGTAAGTACACCTGATTCCTTTACAACATGCCATACCTCTTCAACCCTAAACCACTGCATTATTGCATTGGTTGGCTGAGTTACATGCATGGAAACCTGTCTGTCAGTTGCAGACAAACAATAGGAGAAATGCATATTGCAGGATGATAAAAGCTGGCACATGGGGTAAGAGAAAGTCCTGACCTCCTCCTGTGTAGCTCTATATTGCTCTAACATATTCTCCCTACATCTATGGGAACTGGGTTTATTGCAAGTGGGTCTTAAAGTTGTAATTAGATGCAGGTGCCAAAGAGGTCTCAGGATTAGAAATTAATTTCAATTAACTGTAAGACAATATAGACAATAGCTCATCACTGTACATCTCTCAGACTTAGGATATAGTCTGTGTCTTGTTCACTTTCACTGTTTACATAGCTAAAACTTTTCTAACAAATCTACCTCACAAAGTAAAACCCAATGCTGTATAAAAATTTGAGGTAAAGCAGTAAGTCTATCCATCACAAGGCTTAGGTCATGTTGTTTACCTCAATTATCATTGAAACTGTTGATATAACTACAGTTAAATGAATGTTACAATTAAAGGAATAAAAAATTACCTGCTTACTAAAGTCCTTTGAAATTTTATGCAAAGAAAATGGTAAGTACTCCGAGCTGTCATGCAGTCAGCAGAAGCGTCAGTGCAAG
>NW_020958355.1:0-14774 GCF_003031625.1 Empidonax traillii | reverse complement strand
TTTTCCCTCGTGTTACGTTAATACACACATACTTAATAAAGGGCTGTTATTTTTCCTTTTTTCCCTTTTCCATAATTTGCTTTCCTTCAATCGGAGCCTCTTAATTTCGAATCTATAATTGCTAGAAAAGAAGGTTTGGGTCTTTTTCTCCTAATCCATCCTCAGCAAAAGACCCTTGTCTCAATTAAACTGAGACAGCTTACCATGCTCACATATCTGAATGAAAACATTAAATGAGCCTGAATAAATTCTTTGAAAGAGAAAAATTTTGCATGATCAGTCTTCCCTTTATAAAAAATATATGTGTCTCCAGGTGTATATATCATGCACAAAGCAGTTGCACAGTCTGGTGTTTAATACAAATCATTTTAGATAAAAGAATACTGCGGGTGAGAATTGTGTGGATCAAAGGAGATGGCCCTAGAAAAATTAGGAAGCTGATATGTGTGAGTATCCACTTTATTTATTGATTATGCCATAAGAATAAGGCAAAAATATTAGCTACCAGGAATTATTGTCTCACAAACTGCACTTTAATATTCACTGTGTTCAGTTTCACCGCAGCAGAAGCAAGAGTGCACATATGCCCCAGCTCTGTCTCAGGGCATTAGTTCATGAATTCAAATAATGAGCAGCATTAACCTTGGGATATTTTATGTTAGAAAATACTCCCTACACTTTCTTGACTATTACTGTATTTACACAGTATAGTAGAATAGTTAGCACTCCAAATTTAAAACAATTTTTTATCCTTGGAAAATTTAAATTGCTCCTGTATAGCTTTATTTAATGAGATAAAGAGTCCAGGTAAGTGCAACAGTTTTAAAATTTGTTTCAGTCAATGTTTAAATTTTAAACAGTAGATAGGTCTTCATAATCAGTAATGAGTATCCAGGGGCCAAACTATAGCATCATGCATCAGCTCTTATTCAGCCTAACACAAATTGATCTCTGCTTAAATTGAGTAGGAAAATATCCTGAGCAAATCTTTGGGTTTAGGCCTCATTAGAGAAATCTTTACTGATATAAAAAAGATTTTTTTCTCTGCCTTGTAAATACAATACCCTGCACAAAAACAGGACTTTCTAATTCATGTATACATGAAGACCTCACTGCAAAAAAGCCCTGTGCAAGTTTGACAAAGTTTGTCTTTCAGTCCAAACAATAATAAGCAATGATGAGCAGTAGAGCACTAAATCCTTTCCAAAGTGAGACCTTGGTTAGTGTGTGTCAACAGTTTTTTGATCACAGGATCACAGAATAGGCTAAGCTGGAAGGTACCTTTAGAGATCATCTAGTCCAACGCTCCTAATCAAAGCGTCACCAAGAGCATGCTACCCATGACCATGTCCAGCTGGACTTTTAATATTTTCAAGGATAGACTCAAATAGCTCTCAGGGCAAACTGTTCAGCGGTCAGTTGCTCTGCTAGTGTTTCCTAGTGTTCAGACAGAATCTCCTGTGTTTTAGTTCATGCCTATTGCCTCTTTTATGACTCTGACTTCCTCACTGCCCTCCATCTGGTATCTCTACACATGAATAAGATGCCCCTGAGCCTCTTCTTCTCCAAGCTGAACAGTGTCAGCTCTCTCAGTCTCACCACACAGTTAACATGCCTCAAACCCTTCAGCTTTTCTCAACTCACTCCAGTACGTCCATATCCTTCTGTACTGAAGAGACCGGGATGGGAGTGAGGACTCCAAATGTGACATCCCCAGTGCTGAGAAGTGAAGAAGGATGACACACTCAACCTGCAGGTGATACAATGCAGTTCTCAGAATCATAAAATCATTATGGTTGGAAGAGACCTTTAAGATCATCAAGTCCAGCCATCAGCTCAGCATTATCAGTGTAACCCCTAAACCACTAAACCCAGCACCAGATCCCCCAGCACCAGATCCAGACACCTCCTAAATATCTCCAGGTATGGTGACTCCCCCAACTCCCTGGGCAGGGAGTCAAATGCCTGACTACCCTAATAGTGAAAAACTTTTTTCTAATATGTCGTCTGAATCTGTCTCAGCTTAAGGCCACTTCCTCCAGTCACTGAATCACAGAACATGCTGAGTTTGAAAGGACCCACATGGATCATCAAGTCCAGCTCTTAGTCCTGCACAGGACCATCTCCAAGAGTCACGCCATGTGCCTGAGAGTATTGTCCAAATACTTCTTGAACTCTGTCAGGCTTGGTGCTGTGACCACTTCTCTTGGAAGTCTGTTCCAGTGCTCAACCACTCTTTGGGTGAAGAACCTTTTCCATAATTACCAACTATACAGAAAGATTCTTGCTATTGCCTTACTGGGATGGAACCAGCTGGAAAACTATCTATACCCATCTGAAAGATTTGCCCTAAACCACTTTGCTAAACCACTGTTCTAGGTTCATGAGGATTTCCAAAATCATAAACACTGAGACACAAAGGTTGTAAACAAAGCAACTGCATTCTATTACTTGTGATAGCAACCAATAGATATTGATTCCTGGATTTCTGAAAGGTGCTGGGCAGAAGGAGATGGAGCTTGATACTTGGCAGGAGGGGCAGACAGGCCATGCACCTTCAGGGCATACCCTGGATCAAAGCAGTGTGTATCTCCTCCTCCTCACCCATCCAACCCAGAACAACCTCTTATATCCCCCTAACAAGAGTGGCATTTTCCAGTTGTGACATTGGCTTACGCGTGGTCGGCACACAAACTGAGACCACAATGGCTTATGATACCAACTTGGTGCCACCAACAGCTCTGTTGTTTTCTCTTTCAAAAGTCAAGTTCCCACCAGTTAACTTAATCTATTGTTTCTCTTTCCAAGGTTCAGTTCCCATCCTAATCTATTGTTCTTCCTTCTAAGATTCAGTTCCCAACAGTGAAACTATACAATATTTTCACATGCCACATCAACAAGCACAACTATGGACCAGGGCCTCAGACATGACTCAGGTCCCTGACACAGCCACATACTTGTGTATGAAAGAAAGCTGCACACAAGGAACCACAGAATCTAAAATGCTGGGCTGAGAGTCCTCTCACCTCATTTGGCTTATAAAAGTTAAACATCCAAATATAAACCTAATCAGGCAGAAGTCTCTTCAGAGCCAAGGGAAGGAGGCACATCAGAAAACAGTCCATTGTAAAAGCTCTAGGGCAGATCAAATGAATCCCGTTGTGTAGCTCTTTCTCTCTCCACAGTGTCTGGAAGCTAAATATTACTAATCTGGTCTTCAACATGTACCCTGTATACACCACAGTAAAGCAAGATGATCTGCCTTATAACTTTATATTCTTGAAATTTTAGCTACTTATAGAAATATGGAGGTAAAATATTATATCAGTAGCAGTTTACATTTCTTAGGCATCAGATCTCAGATCATTAGCTCTAAGCTTCCACACCAAGAAAAAATGAAATATATATACACAATTCCTAAGAGATATCAGTCTAATTTGTTCACAGTAATTTTCATTAGTGGAAACCCCATCCCATGCCTTGGTAGCTTGTTCCTGAAGAATCCTTATAACTAGAAATTGTCCCCTAATTTCAACTCTCCCTTAGACCAAAGTATGACAATTAAATTCTTGAAAACAATGGACATGTGGAATAACAGATCACTCTAATCCCTTTTTGCAACTGCTTTTAACCTCCACAATTCTTCTTCTAGAATAAAACAACTCAAAGCCTTTCATCCTAAATTTTATACTTTAAATTTCTGATTATTTTTATTACTCTTTTAACCCACTCTCAGCATCTGTTTTAGCATGAAATACCCAGTATTAGCAATGAAACTCCAGCTGAAATCTTACTATTGCCTGCCAGTTTAGCAAAATGCTTAGTTGTCATGCCCTCAATACAAAACTTGCATTAGCATATCCCAGAATGACACTTCTCATGAATGGCACTGGCATTGTGCTGTTTAGTCAAAAACAGTTTGTACTCATTTAAATCCTTCTTTTCTATGTTAACTGTAGCACTTTGTTTTATGATAATTCTTAGCAATGAGGTCTTGTTCTTCGATTTTGTGCAATGCCTTCTTGATATCCATCATTAAATCATCCTCACACAGAACCGTTGTTTTCTTCTTATCTTCACCATGCACTCCGATGTATCACACACAAAAGGAAGAGTGTTTGCCACAGAATCATTTCACTTTCCATGCAATTTTAGCAAAATAATGAGTAAAATTATAGAACTTATACAGTCAAATATATTCTATACCAGGGAGAATGATGAGAACCCATGAAGCAAAATCCTTCCCAAAACAGTAAGCTTTCCAAATTCATGAAGACAGCTAGCTAACAGGGCCACGTAGAACCCTTGAATTAATTCAAAATGCCATCAGAGACAACAACTTATTTTTCCTACAAGCTTAAGTGCTCATGTGTAAAATTAAAACACATCAGATTAAAACAAATAACTGAGAAAAAGGAGAAGGAGTCTAAATATTGAAACACAGACACGTACCTCTAAGAGATGTTCAGGCTAAGGAATATGATATCAGAATATCCATAAAATGATTTAGAGAAAGAGAACTGTAACAAAATGGAAGTGCCTTAACCAGGGCAAGAGGTAATTAGCTCCACTGTACCAGTCTACAGCAAGAAATTAAAAAAAAAAAAAGAGATAGAAAGGCGAAGGTGAAGCTGACACTAGATTGTCAGATTCAATCAAAATGAAATGAATTATGAGGCAGAGGTAGAATACAATATAGGTTTATTCTTGATGCCACTAGTACACATGATGTAACAACAACAAAAAAACCACCTCACCAAAACCAGGTTGTCTCCGAAGCACAGTATGAAACAATGATGAGCTAACAAAGAGCATGATAGACATACTGAAGAATCCAGCCTCAAGATGAAGAGTACATCATCATTTTCTATATCATTTAGTACAAATATGCAGTAAATGTCAATGTAATCATTACACAGTAAATTTTAGGGAGTATTCTGTCTTCTGAAGAAGAGACCTAGAAATACCATCAAGACATGAAGATTGTATTTGTGGAGATTTTACTTTTCTCAACTATGTTTTTCCTCTATTTTTAGTGTTCCTGTGTTTATAAATCATATTCACTTCTGCATTCTACTAATTAAATCTTCTCAGAAGAGAATATTTGCTTTTGTTTGGCAGAATGGGAACATGAAAAGCAAGGGGAAATATTTTCCTTCTTGTAACTTGGCATTTGAGACAGTGAATAAAAGCAATGCCTACAGTTCAGTAGTCTATAGGCTTCATATTCCAGAGAATTTAACAAATTAATGTAGTCTTAAAAGAAATCAGCTTCTGTAGGGTCTCCTCCAGAAATGCATTTACATGAATCTTATATGTTTATTGCAGATGTGTGGGTAAGGAATAGATGTGCTCACTGGCAATACAAATATGAGGACATGGAATAATTCATTTGTCCAAGGACCCCTGTATTAGTAATATTTCACAGGTTTCATTTCATCCCCTCCCCATTTTAGTGTCAAAGAAAAGGCACAAAAAAGAAACTGCGAGATTCAAGGCTATACAGTTATCAAACTTCAGGAGTATTTAGCTCCACACACCTTTCTTCAAGTCATATTTAAGTTAAACTGGATTACCTACAACACTTCAGTTAAATCCACAGTAGATTGACAACCAGCAGCAGTGACCAGCACTGATTTTCATAACCTCCAAGTGCCCAGAAAGCTTCATCTCCAGTGTAGGGTTTTCATAACTCAAATGTTCTTTCACATTAGCTCCAGACTGCATTGCAGAAGACTTCAACCAAAGCTCATTTTAAAATTACAGCTTCTTTAGACTGCAGTTCACCAAATTCTGACTAGTCCAAATTCCTACACTAATAGATCATCTGCTCTGACATCTGCCTGTACCAAAGAACTCACTTACTTCATTCCCTTGGAGCTTGTATGCAGTCACTACGCACTTTTCTGTTCATCTCTATGTGTCTTCTTTTTCCTTCCATCTCTTTTCATCTGAATCTTTTTCCTTCTATGCATTTTTGGCCTAATTTATCCTACTAAATGGATGTATCCACTAAATCAATGGTAAAACAGTGTAGAAAGAAAAGGTGTATGAATTCATGTTTTGGGATTCAGTTCAAGTATTGAAAAGTATTATTCTTGGCATTGTCTTAATTACATTTATCTGTTTACCCACACTTGCTTATAGATATACAGCAGTTTTTCCCTGCTTGTGGCAAGAAGATATTGGGAACCAATGTTCCACATGCACTCGGGACCAAAACCAGCAATAAATATAAATGAGTCTGATATAACATTTCTCTACCTATTTCTCCAGTTGTGCATATGTGAGCTGCTCCCACAGCTTGTCACTCTAGAAGAATACAACAGCTATTGAGTGTTGCTGTCTTTGGAATTAGTTTGAGGTCTGTATTGAGGGTAAGGAACATGTAGACAAGTAACTAGCAAAAGACACAATTTTCTCCCACCAATAAATAATTCGAGAAGTGATGAACAATATTATTGAGGTTCGTTAATTTTGGGAATCAGAACTTTAGAAATGTTCAGGACAAATTTGCAAAACTGGACATTGATTAACATTTCTTAAAATGAAGAATAAAAGGACCTATCATGATTTTTCTCAGGATCATCTTTTTTTTTCTAAATCATGAGTTTAAAGAAATGCCATTTCAGAAACATAAAATCAGAGAATGGCTGAGGTTGGAAGGGACCTCTGGAGGTCAAGCTGTTTTTCAGCTGCTCAGCCCCCACCTGGGGTTGTGCTACCCCGGGTGCAGGATGTTGCACTTCCGCTTGCTGAACTTTATGAGGTTCCTGTGAGCCCATTTCTCTAGCCTGACAAGGTCCCCATGGACAGCAGCACAGCACTGGTACGTCAGTGTGCCATCAGCACACATGGTGCAAGTACACTATATCCCCTCATCCAGTTCATCAATGCAGATGCTCACCAGGAATTGCTTATCACTACAGCTAGATGTTGCACCTCTGATCACCTCCCCACCCAGCAGATTTCAACCAGCCTGGTGTCTGCTCATCCAGCCCATACTTCATCAGGTTCTCTATGAGGGAGCCCTGTCTATGTCCATTAGTACACACATTCGTTTTGAATTTAAAACATCAACAAAAGTGATTGTTTTAACACTAGAATTATTTTTCAAAGGGAAATAGAAGTGTCAGAGGTTTTAATTTTAATTATCATGTTTTACATGATACTAATTGACATCCGGTAGAAATAAGACAGCACCTTAAGAGAAAAACCCACATTCTCTGTTTATGCTTCTGAATTACAGATTTGGCTTTGATGAAATGAGTGCCATCAAGCTCTATTGCCAGGCACTGCTTGAAAAATGTTTGGATGATTTTTGATAAGAAATGAAAGATACAAGGTTTGCATTTTATCCTTGCTTGCTTCAGCTACAACTGAAGGCCTTCCCACAGTTGTGTACCCTCCAGGACAAGAGCAAAAACTAACTTCACTGCATTTCAGGTGACTGTCTCTCTCTGGTCCTGATAAGATCTAAATGTTATGATCCTGTTCTTAAAATTAGAGATGCCTCTGCCCAAATTAAGGTGAAAAAGAGACCATATGCCAAAGTCAATAGTATGGATTTTTGTTTAACAGTAAATGTGAGGTAGAGAGAGATAGAAATAGGGAAAAGAGAGAGGTGAGGAGAGAAAGAGAGTGACAGAGAGATAGATTAAGTAGAAAAACTATCACCACTCCATGGATTCCCATGGTGTCTTGGTCCTCTTGTCATCTTCTCAGTGATGAGTCCCAGTCTTCTCGAACTGATGGTTGCAGACTTGTTAAAGTGATGATTGAGGTCTTGTCTGCTGCCTTGATCCATTGGGGGTGGAGGAAAAAGCACACAAAACACAGAGTCCATAGAGGTTATGCTTAGGCTAGGTAGACATGCCCAGGCTCCTCCCCTGACGCAGGGCGTTTTACACTGGATGATGTAATACTGGATCATACTGGACATTTCAGGAGTCTTTGACACCTTGTAAGACATTACAGCTGCCTGTTATGTCAGCAGTTGAGTCAATGATTGCCCATCAGCAGAATATCTTCAGGCTATGTGTGAATTGTTCTGGTAGTTCCCCACAGGGGAGTTAGCACAGCTGAGTCATTTATGTAAGGTCAAAGAAACACTACATACCTCACAGAATTTGACTCTTTCCTTATCTTGTTCAACACTCATTTTGTAGCTTTAGGTGATGGGTGTGCATGCCCTCAGCACCTGGGAGGTTACTTTGCACATTGTCAGCCTGCACCTTGATTGTTTGAGCCATTAGCATTCAAGTCTCTTATAGCTGTGAATACATTCTTCTGGGATAACTGGACAATAGTACAACCTTTATCTTACCTCAAGTTCCCACCACAGTCCAAACTAGTAGGCATATAGAAGGGGTGGGCTGCGGTGAGCATTTGCTTCTTTGCACAGTTTTTTACAGTGGACAAAAGTCTTTTGGTGATTTTAACAATATTTAAGTCATTAACCATTTCAGTCTCTCACACTAACCTACTGAAGTGAGAATGCAGGAGGATGGAGAAAAGTAAAAACAATTTGCTCTTTGCTGAAAAACTTAGTTTAAATTATTGGCCTATTTAAGCCAGACACTTAATATTAAGCTCAGTGGAGCAAAAATCGATGACTCAAAACAGTAATTTGCATTCAGAAAGTTAATACTGTTGAAGACAAGTCATTATCACTCATTAAATTCTCTTAAAATGAACAAACTGTATCTTTTCTGTCTCACTGTTTACTGATCAATTTGCCTGGTGCTTCCAAAAAAGTGCTATGGCTTTTGTTTTACCAAAAGTTTTTAAAGTATTGTTTAAATTACAATTGGAACTGACAAGTAAGAGAAATCCCTGCACTTGCAAATATTTGAAATTTTTCAAAATTTTATTAAAATTCATTTTGTTTTATTCAATCTATCAGAAATACAGGTTGAACTGAAGTAATTAATAATGTGTATGGAGAGTAATTGTTTTCTTAATTAAGTTCAGCTGCATTTCATTTTATCATAAGTCAAAACAAAAGTTAAAACATTCAGTTTAATCAATGTCAAACAGAAACTATGTATTTTTACAGTTCTCAGACATTTTTTTCTGTTTAACTATTTCACCTCATTTGGGAAGAATTTGCACTTATTTTGATCTGTCCAAAAGTGCGACAGGAGTGAAGTGCCTGCCTTGCATAGAATGTCGTGTAGCTGTACTCATGCACAACAGAAACGGACTTATGGCTCCCCATATCACTAGTTATCTACTGCACAGCACCCTTTCACATGTTCACTGAACCCCACATTTCTGAAGTTATCAACTTGCCATAGTCGACAGTAGTGTGTGAGAAAGATAAAGGGAGAAAGACATTTGTCATAAAGCAGTTTAAGCATGAGAATAGATGCCTTCAATAAGAAAATAAGTTTTTAGTTGGATACTGTTAGTCCATAACAATGTCTCATCTCTGTGACTAGAAGATATTATAAAGAAGTCAAGGACAAGGAACCTGGGAAAGCTTGTAATATCTGGTGTTTATTTAGATATCAGTAAGTGATATATGAGTGACATCAGTCACTCCTTGCACTGTGTTGGCTGCAAGTGATATGCAGGTAAATACATCCTTCAGCAACCTCTGCCCAAATATCAGAATCTGTTTCAAGATATTAGCTATCCACTTGCTACAGATAAAGCAAAATATAAACCTTCTAATCACAAAATCAATTCAAGGTTCTGTCACAAGGCTTACAATTAACATTGCATTTCAAGAACTATTGAGCTCATTAAATCTAAGAATTAGAATTCAGTGCCTAGTATGCCATCAGTGCTTACATGCAACAATCATATCTGAACAACTTACATCTATTCAAGACAGGATTTAGGTATTTCGAGCAAGCTCAGTAGCACTCTTCATTATGTAGAGATGAATCCTATTATCCCTAGAGACTTGCTGAGCATTTAATGACTTTAAGTTGCTTGCTAGAAATTGCTTGCTAGTAAGAACTGATATCCTTCCTATTACTAGAAACTTAAAACTAGGGTGCACAGCACACAACAAAGTGCGCTGCGAGAATCAATCCTGAACTGACATAAATCCTGACTTTAGAAAGCCTAATATACCGTTTTACCTCTAACGTCTACAGTTCTTTGCTATGGCCTTCATTGTTTCTGTGGTAAATCTGTGATTTATCATTAATATCATGTTTTTGTGAGTTTGATCTATGAAGTTAGCTTTAATAATACCCTGAATCTGCTCTTAACTTTAAGTACACACTGTCTCTATTCTTCAAGTTGTCTTGTCCTTGTCATCAGAAATTTCTGGTGACTTTTTGGGTTCTTATAAAAAAGAAGAAGGTAAGAGCATTCAGACAACCACCTCCCCCAAGATGAATCGCTTCTCACTTTGTAAGAGCTATTGTAAAAAACTGCTATAAACCACTGTGTCCTCTTCAGGTTGAAAGAACTGAGGAAAAACACTGAGATAGAAAGACGTCTCCAATTAAATTTAATTTCAATTAAATTTACACTTTCTACATAAAAATATATATTAATTAATAAAAATATTTAAATAATCTTATTTTAACTGAGATCTTATTTTACCTATTATACCACTTGACTTGATCCCACCTACTGACATCAGACTGCAACAAATCATTCACCCAATAATGTTGCAGAATAGGGTGTTGTTCACGAAAGAATTGTCCTCAGTCATTATTCAAAATTGCTAAGGGAATTATTTGTTTTTAACTGTAAAGATTTATTGTAGTTAGTTCATTAATACTTATCCAGTGCCCAGCAATCAGAATTGAAAATCAGTAACAGAATCAGCACAATTAGCACACATATTCAAACTAAAAAGGTTATTACTGTGGTTTAGTAAAGTTAAAGAAACACTCTTTACAGCTTTGAATGTATGCTGTCAGGAAAAAGCAGTGCTCAAAACTGCTTTGTCCCAGTGAAGTGAACAGGACTCTTGACACTGAGTTCACGGACAGCAGAATCATGCCCCAGCAAGATAATTGTCAATAATCAAGTGCAGAAGTCATGAATGAACATGAACATAGCAGTAGAAGTTTATACCCTCACCCATAGGAAAATGAACCATATTATGATTTTTATTTTTCTTACAACTACTTCCAAGAAGATGTTGTGTCTTAATTCTGGTGTATTTTGTGTTAGATATTGTGCACTGCATACTCCAAGTGTTTTTCAACAGTCTAAACTGAAAATCAGACAGTGCTTTCCCTTCAACTTAGGTCATAACATAAGTATGGCAGGGCATATGTTTCTAGAGCTTGTAAATGCTAGCATAAAGTCAATTAATAAGTGTAGTGATAATTATGATTAAGAAGTCCATCATGTGAGGTCAAAACTGAGTGTTGAGTTTGAGGGTTTTTTTCTTAGTACAGTAAGTATCCTGTTACTTTTTAATGCTGTAGCAATTATATTATCATGAAATGATAAATGGTAATTTATTGTTTGTTCTGCTGTATGTAACCCATTAATCAATAAGTGCTTCCATCCTACAATAAAAGAATAAGGAGATGAGTAGTAGGTCAGTCAAACCCTGTCAAATAACCCATCAAAAAAAAAAAAACTATTATTTTGTGTGCTTGCTTGCATAGGCACAGGCATGAAAGCAGCCCCACTCTAAATGGGACAGTGACCATGCATCATGCAGTAGCATCACACTATGGAGCCAGCAGGCTTTGATAGGGAAGCCAAGAGCTTTGTGTTTTGCTCTCCAAGTCCACAGAAACCCTGCCTGTGTGTTTACCTGTGTGCCTATGTGTGCACATTTGGGAGCCCCTGGTGGTCTAGGGGAAAAGACACTGCACTGTCACTGCAGAGACCCGGGTTCGATTCCCAGTCGGGGCCCCTCCCCGGGCAGATGGAGCTCGTTAGCCCGTAAGGCAATCCATCTACGTCCTGTTTGCTGCCACCGTCCAAGCGTGCTTGGCCCCGGCAGATGAACCTCAGGATTAAAGGGTGGGCTCAGTTCCGCGCACACTGTGTCTCACCTAAAAAATCCAATGCACAGGCTGGAAGGTGGAAAGACCTTCCCCGGTTCTTCGTTCGCAAAGACTGGCCATTATTATTATTTAATGTGTGCGCATACACTCCTACCTAATCAGACATCCCACACTGCATGTGTATTTTGTGTGAGAAAATATAAGAGCTTGCCCTGCCTTTCCCTTCATCTCCACAAGTAGTAACACAGCAATATATTTGTGCAGACTGTAGCCTCCTTCTTTCCTCAGTTAAACTTGGAAAATTCTGATTAGCATATCCTAGGGTGTGGGGAGTGAACGGATGAGATCTTACAAGGAATGCAGAGAAATGCTGGGAGAACCTCAGTGGGCCTCCCAGGAAGACATCCTTCTTGGAGAGCTCTGACAGCCGGGACCAGGAAAGAGGCCACAGTCCTGCGATAAGAAGACAGGCCTCCCAGGACCCCTCTCTCCTACACTCCCCTTTCCTCTCCTGGGCCCCCAGAGACCACACCTTCCCTTCCTCCCCTGGCGATCCCTTCCCCCTGAATGAATAAACATATCCCCCTAACCAATGTCTTCAATGCCCCTTATCAGAAGCCCTCCAGATTCGAGGATTCAATTCAAAACCTTCCCTTGTCCCAGAACCTTCTATACCCTCCCTATATAAGCATCCTGGTAATAAAGGAATCGGCCATTTTGCCGGACATGTAACTGCGTGTACGTGTCTATTTCCCAAGCAAGATGAGCGCAGGGTCGGATGAATGGGCATTTTAAAACCCCCATCTCATCACTAGGGTGTACAAGAGATTGATGTAATGCCTCTATTTCTAGCAATGAATCAACTCTTCAGTATGATACATGTACCTATTAATTATGCAGTGCTCCCATTTTACAAAATCTGTTTGCAGACTCCGTCTGGAATACTAATTAATTATACAGTGCATATTATAGGCTTTATTTCTCTCCAACCTACATTCAGCTAGCCAATGTTATTTGCTATGGTTATATTTATATGCCATTTATACTGTTTAACCCTCAGCTCTTCCTGCACTTTATTGGGAGCCCCTAAGATTCAGCTACAGGATCCCTAACCAGGGTTCCTGAAAGTGCTGAAGGTCAGTACCTGACTAATACCCAAGCTTGAAACTTGGGCTAAAGGAGGGGGACTTTGCAGACATGAATACATGTGAGAGGCATTGTAAGACTCGTGTCTCCCATAGAGGCAAAAGAAAGTGTCATCGTGCTCACCAGGTCAAACCCAGAGCTCAAGACTAGATTAAATATACTACATAAAAATATTCTGTGCAGACAATTATGCCACCTTCCAGGTGTATCCAGTGTAGTCATTGTCTGTGTAATGGTTTGGACCTGGCTCCCAGCCAAATGCCCAAGCCTACAGTTGCAGTCTTACCCCCCACCCTGCCATGAACACAAGGGAAGAGAGGGAGAGGGAAAAAAAAACTACCCAAAGCACCAAAATGACAAAACCAAAGCAGTATATATATATATATTTACATCCATATACAGTTACAAAGAGACTATATACATATAAACAAAGAGTCCCAACTCCCCAAAACTAACACAGAAAATAAAACCCAATATGCGCAGATATACACAGCTAATACAGAACTAGCAAACAAAAGAACAACATCTTTTCTTCGAAAAAATGAAAGCCACTTCACCAGACCCCTCACCTTGAACCGAGAAAACAATAGGCCACGGTAGACCTCACTCCCAGATAAGCGAGAGCCAGTCGCAGAATCCTGATATTTTCAAGTCCAACGGAGGAGAAGAGAGAGAGACCCTTCTCTCTCCCTGTTATTTATACTCTTGCTTATGTAAAAAATAGGATGGAATACCTGGGATATGAGACTTCCTTAGTTATGACCTGGTATGCAGGAAGACCTATATCAAACTATCCCATTCTGATTGATATTATATGTTTCTAATTTGAAATCCCAAGGCTACTTATGTTTCATAGTGATGTATCCTATAGCCACTGATATTTTCATAAGACACTTGTTATTTGCATTTCAATTTGCTCTTTTCAAATAGATCATTCTATGTTCAAAAATGAGGAAAAATTGCAGCTTTTAGTGGTCAGCAAGACATTTCATAATTGTCGTTATGGGACTTGATCATTACCTAGATGAGTAGGCTGTCCTTGGCCCTTTAATTGAAAAAAAAAAAAAAAAAAAAAGTGTAATTAAGTGAGTCAAACCCACAATAGATGAACAAAAGAAACAAAGATTGTAATTGCGTCTGTTGTCTCAGTTCCTATTTTGTCCAAACTATCCATACATATGAAAATGTATTTTGATTCAGATAAGGTAGAGAATTGAGATGTCTCTGTTCCCCTGTGGAATTTCTTAAGGGAAAGCAGAAGACAAAATGGAAATAAAAACATTCTAGTTGCTAAAACCTTGCTGCCCTAGTTCTTCAGGAAAACTGATATTTGAGGTGGGGAAGAAAGTCAGCTGTTAACAAGGTTAAGGAATTTCATCAGAAGCAACAGAGTCTGAATATCCAGTTAACAAAGAGCAGGAATTCCATTTCAGGTGCTTTTAAGTAACACATATAACATATAATAAATTAGAGTAAGGGTTAGCTTGTATGCACTATAATAATGTGACCATGGAAAGAGTTGCTGTGGTGTTTTCTTTTAGCCATTTTCCCATTAGTTAATACAGAGCACTCCATAGCCTTAATGTCACAAGGGACACGCAGATTTCCCCATAATTTTTGTACACTGGAAAAAATTAATTGAATTACATCTCATCCTATGAAAGAGAAAGTAGACTTTTCTACTAAGAC